>NW_020289932.1:0-73946 GCF_003144135.1 Microstroma glucosiphilum | reverse complement strand
AGGAGGAGGAGGAGGAGGAGGAGGAGGAGGAGGAGGAGGAGGAGGAAGAGCCAGTGGGGGAATGCGCCTGGCCTTCCAATGCAGAAGAGGTGGGTAGTGATGTGCTGGGCTTAGCGTGCTCCATGAGCTATGGGCTAGCCACAGGCGACACGGTGTGTACCTGGTTGCTTTCCTCCTCCTCTCTAGAGCGAGAAGCGGCGATATCCGGGAGCGAGATGATGATGGAATGGGAGCAGAGAAAGCAAAGAGGAGTCACAAGGTGGAATTCCTCCCGCTCCCCCTTTCTTTCTTTGTTTCTCAAAGTGCCTTGTGCTAGTCTAGACTATCTTGCAAAGTCTAATCGGACGACTAATTCTTCCTATCTCTGCAACTCCACTGTCACTGAAAATCACAAGTGGCGCCCCAGAAGCAGAAGCAAAGCGTCAGCAGATAGGGAGAGTCTAAAGGAAAGTCAAATGGTCATCAAAGCCCAATCTCTCTCTCTCTCTTTCTCTATCCCCTCACCATTTCTAACCGACACCGACACCGACGCGCCGATGCCGACGCCGAGATTAAAGTAAAAGCGAAGATGTCCGATGCAACTCAGAGGTGAGTCAGTCAGTCAGTCAGTCAGTCAGTCAGGCGAGGGAGTCAGAGTGCAAATGTCGCCAGAGGATGCACAGATTGCGTCCCGGCTTCAGGGCAAGCAAGCCACACGAGGGCAGAAGATGCAGGCACCAGGCACACAGCACACACAGGACACAAGACACAAGCGGAAATGTCGGCAATGCACCACGTCAAGCGAGCCACAAGATGGACCAAACGAATCTCAGAGTTCTCTCTCTTGCTAGCTAAAAGTAGTATCTCAAAGCACATGCTTGGGGGGAATGAGGGGCGGGGAACACGACACTACTAGTAGGTGGTAACAATGAAACACATGGACCCCAGACAAGCCTTTCTCACTTCTCTTCCTTGAAGCACCTCGCCCTCTATTCTGCAGCGGCCGATGGAGCCCCACTCGTCTCGTCTGTTGCTGCCGGTTCCGTGACAGGAGCAGCAGCAGGGGCGGCGCTATCTGCAGAGGGAACAGTGGATGCATCAGCCGTGCCAGGTGCAGCAGCGGCCTCGGTAGCAGTAGTAGCGGCAGGCTCTGCGACCCCCTCGGCACCTTCCACAGCGGATGCAGCTGCAGGGGCGCCATCAGCAGCATCAGTAGCGACTCCGGCGGCTGCACTTCCCTCAAGCGCGGGTGTAGGCTCCACACCCGCGTCCGTATCCACATCCATCGCGTCCCCCTGCACAGCAGCCGTCGTCGACTCTGCAGGCTGAGCACTGCCCTCTTCCTGAAGGGGTTCCGTCTCAACTGCTGCAGGCGCTGGTGGTGCTGGTGCTGATGATGATGATGGTGCAGCAGGCTCTTCCCCTGCTACTTCTGCCTCTGCCACGACTTCATCACCATCACCATCAAGTGCCGCTCTCCTCCCTTCCAGCCAGCCCTCAAACTTTCTCCGCCTCCTCTCCTTGACGGCAGCGCCGCTGGCACTTCCCGCCTGCGTCGACTTTGCCTCGCCCTGTAGTCTGACTCGGGCAAAGGCGTCTTCGGTATCCGAGACGAAGAAGAGTCGGTAAGTGGACAAGCATACCTTGACCTCGAGGCCAGACTCAGTCAGGAACTTGACCTTGCTTGATGCAGGTGAGGCTGGCGAGCCAGTGGAAGAACCCGCAGCTGCTGCTGCAGCGCTAGTGGTAGCGGCAGCGGACGTCTTGCTTGCGACCTCTTCTCCCTTGACGTCATCAGCGCTACCCTCGCCCAGTGCTCCCGGTGTCCCATTAGCCAAGCTTCGGTCAGCCTTGAGGGCATTCGCCACGCTCCTCTTGAGGTAAGGGCCCTTGGCCTCACCCATCAAGCCCTCGGTGGGTGCCCAGAGCGCAAAGCTGGAGATGTAGTAGAGCCACCTCTCTTCACGAGCCTTGTCTGCCTCGCCCTCGGACAGGCCCACACCGACGTAGGGCGGAAGGTCCGCCGAGGGGTCGTCTCGGGACAGCATCTGAATGCCAAGTTTCGAGGAGACAGGCGTCCATCCCACGCGGAACAGGGATTCTTCCTTGCCGACGAGACATTCTGCCGACATTCTCATTGCAATCTGATGGCGGTAGGCCTTTGCCTGTGCATCTCTCTGCTCAGCAGCCGAAGGAGAAGTCGATGCCGCGGGTACTGCGGGGGATTGAGTCCCCCTTGTAGATCGATCCTTGTGCAGCAAGCTCTGCAGCTCGGCGCACTTGGTGTCACTGATGATACTCTGAGCCATCTTGACGAGCCCGCCAAGAACCTTGTCAATGGTGAAGACGACATAGCCCTCGATGCCAAACATGAACCGGATGCACTCTTCGTACATGTTCTGATCGATGCTGTCACCGTCAAAGAGCTTCTCAATGAGATCCAGCAGGGCAGGATAGTACTTGGAGGGGTGCAGCTCCCATCCGGATATCGGCGCCGAGGGGAGTTGAGGTGCTCCATTGGTCGTAGCGCCATTGGTATGAGGCTGCTCCTCATCGCTAGCAGTCGCCGCGCCTCCAACAACGGCTCCCACTCCTCCCCATCGATCTTGAAGACCCAGACGAAGAGCAGCAGGGTTTCCTCGGATGACCGTCGACTTCTGACCCCGTGCCTTGCGTTGCTGATTCTTCTCGTCGAGCTCGCGACCCAGCTCGGCAGAGAGACGCTTCATCTTGCCCAGGCGAGAGTAAGCCAGCTGGAAGAGGCGCAGGTAGGCATAGTGCGACGTTGTGCAGAAGAAGTTCAACGTCTTAGGGGTTGCAGCGCTTGAAGAGGAAGAGGCGTCTGCTGCCGAAGAGGCGGAGGCAGTGCCGTTGGCAGCACCTCCCGCTCTTCCATTGACAGAATCGAATGCCTCTTTTGTGTCGGCACGAATCCATGTCTGCTCCATTGTTGAAAGTGTGCTGCTGGACTCTTTGGCCATCTCAACGGCAGCGTCACCCTCACCGACTTGACCTCTCAAGACCTTCATGCGCAGATCATCATTGCGACGAGCCTTGTGAGCGTCGCTAGCTTCTCCGCCCTCTTCGTCGTCATCGCCTACCACTGGGTCGAGACCCATCTCATCCTCCCATTGCTTTGCATCTTCGCCGAAGAGCAAAGGCAGGAAGGAGCGAAGGAAGACTTCGATGCGGTCAATGTCTCCTCGGGAGTACGAAGGGCCGCGGTCGAGATGAGAGAGGGCCAACTTGATGACATCGTACACGAGGGCGCGATCCGAAAAGTCGTACTCGAGATGCCAAGGCCCTGCCGAAGGAAGGTCATTAGAGTCGCCAGTACCCTTGACGTTGCTGCCGCTGTCGGTACCAAGCAGACTGCGGGGCGCGCCGAGCTCCTTCATATATCGGCGGGACACGTCTTCTGCTCTGCGCAGCTCAATCTCTCCGACGAGGCCACGGGTGGTCATTGCCTTCTTGTCCAAGGTCTTCCAAGTAACTCCACGGTGGTCAAGAGACTTCCACCAGTTGCGCTCATCGACGACTCGCCAGACCTTGTTCCATTCCCTCTGTGCTCGTTTCCACTCCTCGTCCTTCTGGCGCAGACGAGCCAAAACGACTGGAATTGAAGTAGAGGGTGAGTCGTGCAGGGCAGCAACAATCTCGGCTCCAGCGTCCCTGCCGTAGATCTTGCGAAGCACCCTCTGGTAGATGGAGCGAGACTGACCTCCAAGTCCTGGCTTCAGGCGGAAGTTCGCTCGCTCAGACTCGTCCATCGCGGCGATTCGCGCGGCAATGGGCTCGAGGAGTGCAATCGTGCGCAGATTGGCCTCGATGTGGTAGTCGTACTCGTGTCGCTCCTCCTCGGATCGGTAGAGGGCGTCCTCGTAGATGTTCTTCTTGTGAGGGTTGAATCCTTCTCCCTCGGACGCCCAAGTCGGATGGCAGACCCACTCATCGTTGAGGACCTCCCAGCACATGTCGTCCCTTCCAGAGCAAGATAGGCTGACCTCCTCTTTAGGCAGGCGGCGATAGCTAGCGCCGTACAATTCGCACGTGCTGAGATCAATCCGTGGTCGCTCCAGAGCCGGGGTGTTTTCAATGACTGCCTCTTCCTCTTCAAGCCAGCCATGTCGGCCCATTTCGTACCCGCACAAGCTCTTGAAGGTAGCAAAGAGATCGCGGTGACCTCCGATGAAAGCGGCTGCCTTGTCCACGAGTGTGCGGACGTCGATGACGTCCTGGGTGTATAGATTCAACAGCTTGAGGAAGTCGAGGTAGGCGTTGCGGTCGTCGATGTGCTTCTTCACCCTGTCGAAGAAGGCCACCTCATCAAGTGTGGCCAAAGGGGCGTAGGCGGGACCAAGAGGAATGCCGGCAGAGACCATGTTGGAGGGCACGAGACCAGCAGCGGCATTGGCGGCGGCGGCGGCTGCAGCTTCCACCGGGATCATTCCATCTGGCGTTCCATATGCTGCACTGAGCTGCTGGATGGCAGCAGGAGGTAGACCGTAGGCAGCAGCGACCTGGTCGATGGGGATCATGGCGGTGTGGGGAGGAGGGGATCGCTCCGGCTGAGTCTGCGCCTTGTGTCCATGCTTCGGCTTCTTTGCCCGGCCGCTCTGTTGCGCTGGTGGACCATTCTTGGAGGAAGAAGAGGCAGCTGGCACATCTTGCGCGGCCCTCTTCTTAGCCCTCGACGAAGAAGCGGCGGGCTGTGCGGGCGGTTTGCTGCCACCTTGGACATTGGGTCCTCGACCTACGGCTTGACTCTGCGTGGCCTGACCGAGGGCATAGATCCCACCTCCACCTAACATCGCGGAAGGAGCGCTGACAGGCGAGGGCGGCTGATCCGCAGACGTGTCAGGCAGGAATTGTTTGAACTCGTCGAGGAGATCGGGCGCTCCATCGAACAAGATGGTCACTTGGGCATACACCTGGTGTGAAGGGAGGAGAAAAGAGCAGGTGATTCGATTAGCCTTGCGCCCCACCACTAGTCATGTCTGACCACATACTCACGTCCTGGATGGCCCGCCCCTCCTTCTGATACGTCTGCAGAATCTCCAAGAATTGCTTGTACGTCTCTGGATCATTGCTGAAGCGCTGTTTGATCTTGTTGACATAGTTGATGGCGTGATTGAATTCGAGTGGAGTACGAGCATTGCCAGCGGCATCGGCTCCGGGACCGCCAGGCCCTAGAGGCTGGCGTGAAGGGTCGTCCATGTGGGGTGGCAGTCCAGCAGACTGGGACAAGACGCCAGCTCCAGCTGCTGCACCTGGCGTTGCAGGCGAGGGAGCTGTGATGCCGCCTGCAATTCCAGGAATCGAGGGTCGATGCGGAGAGCCAGGCCGAATCCCCGAAGGTCCCATGGCGGAAGGGGCTGGCTGAGAGGGAAGGCGAGGCGCCTGAGCGGCAATGTTGGCGGCTACGCCGCTACTACCTCCAGAGATGGAGGTGCGTTCCGTCTTGGGTGGAGCTGGGCCTGCTAGACCTGCTGCTCCGGCTCCACTGTTAGGCGAAGCTGACGAGGCAGCTTGAGCAGCTCCTTGTCGTACGGCTCCTGCGATACCCTTTGCTCCTTCTTTTTGCGTTGTGGTACCACTGGGAGTCGTGACTGTGATGAGATTGGACTCGGAAGGGTCCATGGAGCATTCTATCCTGTATCCTGGGGGCAGGAAGGTGTTGAAGCCTTGAATCAAGGATGGATGACCTCGGAAGAGTGTTGAGACGCGCTCAATGACTCCGGGCGTGTCGATGGATTGTGACTTGAACTGGTAGCAGCAAAGAGCGGGACATGCCACATGAAAGGAAACGGAGTCAGTGCCATTGACCGAGATGAGGTAGTCTCTGTGGTAGATGGGCTCTACTGCCCGCCCGTCCACTCACGTCTTTCATGATGTCTAGGAAGCGATTGTATACGTCAGGCTGCTCTGCAAATTGCAGCTTGACCTGGTCCAGATAGGACAGAGCATCCTTGACATTGAGGCTTGCCTGCGGTCGGGTGGTTCATGCGAGGTGGCAGAGGCGAAGAGGCGAGTGAGAGTATAGGTGAGCTTCTGCATCCAAGTAGTGGCATCCACGCTGCGCGGCGCCTGCCAGCCAGACTCTCATTACTCACCATGATGGGCAGCCACGCAGCTCTCTCTCAAGGAGACACGAGGCGACACGAGAAGGTAGTGGAGTGAGCTCGCTAGCAATGCCTCTACTTTGGCGTCGTATCCCCGAGGACAAGACAAGGGAAGGAGGAAGGAGGGCAGTGCACGAAGGCAACGGCGGCCGGTGCAAGAGTAGGTAGCAGCACGTAGGAACGCGCGCCTCGCCAGTGAAGGGAGCGAGTCTAGGCAGAGAGGAGTGGGAGAGAGGCAAGGTGTGGAGGAGTCAAGCTGAGCCAAGGCAGCCAAGGAAGGTGATGGTTGGTACCGAGGAAGGGGGGAAGACGACGTCGACGGGAAGCGGCGAGGAAGGAGCAGCAAAGCAGAGGAACGGGAGCAGGGGCGGCGCACGGGAGCACCACACACGCTGCCGCGCAAGGGCCTCCCGTCCCTCCAGTCCGTTCGCGCGAGGCCAGACGCAGGAGCCAGCTCGCTTCCGCCCTGCCAAGGGAGACACACCACACACGGACCAGAGGAGCAGATGGTAGACCAGAGACGTGCTAGTCTACCCAGGAACAGCAGGGTGAATCTATTCCATTCCAATTCATATCCAAGATGACAATGGTAACAAGCACAGTATCGCGTCCACATCTCCCTCTCACTTTCGCTTATCCCAACTCTTGCTCAGACTCCTCGCAGCCGCACCATCCAGATCCTTTGCAGGGGATGTCGCAGCGCCAGCCGGGATAGCCTGAGCTTTCGTCGAAGAAGACGCCAGGCCGCTCGTGACCCCACTGCTGCCAGCTTCTCCCTCGTTGCTTCTCAGCGAGGCAACAGAAGCGCTATCACCCCCATCGCCTTCCACATCATACTCGTCATCCGTGTACGCATCGTCTGAATCTGCATCCGCCTCCTGCGCACGCGGGGCATAATCACGTCCCATGGCACCCTTTGCCGCACTCTGCTCGTCCAATCGAGGACCACGAGCCGCATACCCTCCCCGATCCGGTACGAGAAAGGCCTGGATACGGCCCACGACGGAATTCTCCCGTGATTGCTCACCCGTAAAGGCGTGCAGAGGATCGAGAACAGCAGCAGTGGCTGCTGCAATGCCCGAGTGGGGTCGATAGAGATCCGCACCTTCTTCCTGGGGCGCGTCCGCCTCGAGCCCCTCGCCAGCAGTGGTCTGTCTCTGGAAGTCAAAGTGGTCCGAGTGAGTCCACTTGCGACGCCACTTTTGCAGCTTGACACTGAAGCCAGACTCTTGCGGCTCTTCCTCGTCCTCGGAGCTGCCCTTGGGAATGTGGTACGGCAGCGGCGTGTCGCGTAGAGCGCGGTATTGGTCCACATTGCCCTGGTGCTCGTTGCCCACACGGAAGAAGTTCCATTGAAACCTTCGCAACACCTCCAGTAGCGCCAAGAGGAAACTGCGCAATAGAGTTGAACCCGGGCCTGGCAGAAGGTATACGATCCAAGTGAATCGCAGGACGATGTCCGAGACAATCGCAAAGTAGTACATTGGCCAGACCTCTTCAAAGACCAGTTCGTTACGCAAAAGCGGATAACGAGCATTGGGATGGAAAAAGGACCAATCCATCAGGATGTCCCACGTGCCTGAGAAGATCGAGTAGATGCAGGCAAAGGGGATCCAAGCGGCAAGCGCGCCATCTATGCCAGAGCCAGACCTGCGCCAGTTGATATATGTGTAGTAGTAGGGTATGGCGCTTGCATATTTGGTGGCATTGAGCAGATGGATGCGTGCGGAAAAGCCCGAGTCGCGCCATCGACGAATGCATTGACCAAATCGGAGCATAGCTGGGACACAGAGCAGGAATGCGGTCCAGTAGGTGCCGTTAGGTTGGCACTCGGGAAGTTTGAAGTCGCGTTGGTACTCGCAGCCGACGAACCAGAGGGTAGAAATGGACCAAGCAATCGAATTGAGCTCGTCTCCGAGAAAGAAGTCCCTGAACTCGACGCCACCTTTCACCAAGAAGCCGGCTCCGAAGACGCGTAGTACCGAGAGATTGAACCACGCTCTTGACCGAGGATGGAAGAAGGGCAGAGGGTTGAAAAAGAAGACGAAGACGACTACGAGCCAGACTAGTGGCCATGTTGTAGGGGCGATGGCTGTCGGAAAAGGATTGAGGAAGCTGACCCAGAATGCTAGAGAAAGAAGGAGAAGCAGAAAGGACGGCATCTCAAAGTATTGATGATAGTCGAGCGAGGTTCGGGCATCCCATTCGAAGATGAAGGCGGTGTTGATCCTTCCGTACGAGAAGGCGGCCAGGTTGAGACCAAAGAGGACTGCAAAGAGTATGGGCAGGAACAGAGCTCCGTAGATGCGGACCAGCGCTGACCACGATGGTATGCTGGCCTGGGTTTCGGGCTGCATCATTTGCACAAGGCCGGCGACGGTGGCACAAACGCTGACGCCCAGGAAGAAGCCTGTCCGAGAGGCGGATGCGTGATGAGTGGACAAGCCATTTTTTGCGGTCCCTTGCATCCTGAGGCGATCCAAGGCCCGTTTGCGATCGCCGTGCTCGAAAAAGCCGGTAAAGGCATCCTCTGTACTCTTCAGCAAGGCTTCGATTCGCTGGGACTGCACCAGGATAGAAGGCTCGATCTTGGATCGGAAATAGAGAATGGACGAGCTCGTCTCGAGAGTCTTGTCGAACTTCTTGAGGATCTTGCCAAAGCCGTCCTTGTTGAGTACCTTGTAGCTCCGGATGAGCTCCAGGCCGCGGTAGAATTCTGCCATGGCTTCCTTGAGCTTATGGCGAGCAGCCTTGTACCTCTCGGGATCGAGAGTATGATCGCGACCAGCATGGTGCCGTTGGTGTTGTCGGACTTCTGCCGGCGCTGAAGGCGTCTCGCCCTGTTGATCTGTCCCTTCTGCGCCTTCCGAGGCAGCTAGACGTTCCATACGATCCAATGCTTTGCTGCGTCGTCTTGCGCCATCGTCATCCACAGAAGAGACTCCATTACGGTCAGCAACGGCAGTAGCATGACTGTCCGTCTGACTATGTGATTTGATATCAGGCCGACTATGTCGTTCCTCCGCTTGTGCGCTCGAGAGCCCCTTTTTGTTCTTGCCAAAGGGCAGAGGGCTGCTGATCCCCTCGTTGACAAATGGAATAGACTGTGTCCATCGGGTCCGATCTGACGTCGGCAGTTGACTCCCGGCCTCCTTGAAGCGGCGACGATGCTCTGCGAGCTCGCGGAGCTGGAAGATGAGCTCGTCGAACTTGACTTGGGCCTCAGCGAGCCTGTCCTCGTAGAAGTCGCTGATCCTCTCGAGCTCGGAATCGAGGGTGAGGAAGAATGTCTTCTCGGCCGGATCAAAGAAGTGGGACAAGTATTCATCTAGGCGCTTTGGTGGCTGCTTCTTGGCCTTCTTTGACTTGTTACCGGTGGGTGAATCGCTCTTGGCAGGCTTTGGCTTACCCTCAGGAACGTTTCCACCGCCTGTCGTATCGCTCCTTTTGGAAGGGGACGAAGAGCTTTCCATCTCTTGTTCTACTATGTCTCGTTCCGGCATGTGGTCCTCTGTCCCGCTACTGTGCGGATCGGTGCCTTCCCCTCTTCGGGCTTGCCCCGACTCTACATCGCCTCCCCTGGTGTCAGCGTCGGCAACTACTCCTGTCGTCCTAGTGTTGCCGCCTTTCTTGCCTGCACTGAGACGATCCTTGACTGCTTGCGATATCTTCAAGCCAGTTCCATCTAGGAGCACTGGTCTGAGCTCATGAGGGGGCGGAGGACTGGCAGCCAAGTCCTCTGATCGGCCAGTTGCTCCGTAGCCGCCAGAGGTACCTGTCTGTGCAGCTTTGACCCTCTCGCGAAGCTCAGTGAGGGTTTCTTGCTGCTTTCGCGAGGCATTGGCACGCGGAGGGCCGAGGGAGAGGCGATCGGAATTGGGACTATCCAACGATGCGAGGACGAGGAGGCGTTGCCTGTGATGCTCCTCTACTCTTTTGATGAGCTTCTTGAGCCCCTTGTAATTGATGTAAGCCTTCCTCCATTCTTCCACCGCATTGCGGTCGAGGTACTGGGCGCTAAGGGGTCGAGAGGTCATAGAGGCATAAGTTCAGGGTGGATGCCATGCTGCAGATACTCGACGGTCGTACTCACAACTTCATGTCCGTCGTCCCTCAGCGGGAAAGAGATCTGCCGATGCACTACGATGACATGAGGACCACCAAAGGAAGGAAGGAATGTGCCAAGGAAAGAGAAAGGGAGAGAGAGGACTCGAGAGGTGGATCGATAGGGCAAGGAGGAAGGAGGAGGTCAGGTAGAGGAACGGCGGGCGGGAATGATTGAGATGGGCGATTTTCAGCTCTGATGCAGGGTCCAGAGCCTATATTCCCGCCAAGAGATCGTTGCACCTTGGCTCGCCAAGCCCCGCGGCAGGACGATGTGCAAGGGATGATCCTGCGACGGCAGAGATATGTCCAATGCTCAGCTACGGTACTCGAACTTGTCCTCGAGCTCAACGAGGCCTCTCCTCGGCGTCGTCAGGGCAGTGCGGGGCGGGTAGGATGTGCGGTGCGGTGCGGAGAGGGAGCGGATAGCCGAGAGCACGAGCGTCAGTGTACATCTCTGCTGCTTTCAGAGGTGCGTCGGAACGGAAGGAGCGTCGCGCGTTGCAGTCCACTTTTGCGAATCTCTGCCCCTCGTCGCCTTTCCTTTGTCCCCCACACGGTAGCATCATCCAGCATACCCGTACCCCCTCCACACTTGATCAAGCAGAGATGCCAAAGGTAGGTCAGGTGGTGATGTGGGACAGAGCATAACGCTTTCTGGCTACACTCTCAGGCAGTCCCTTCGACCAAGTCAGCTGACACGATGCTCGCAACCTTCCAATCTTCACCTCGGACCTTTCTGTCTCGTTCCGCCACTCGCCTCTGCAACCGACCTTCTTCATCGGATTTGGACTGCATCGGCAATCATAGAACAAAGGCAAAGGTGGAAAGAACCGCAGGAGAGGAAAGAACGAGAACGAGTCGGAGAAGAGGGAGCTCATCTTCAAAGAGGAGGGTCAAGGTGAGTCCCAGAATCTGATGTAGTGGAGAAGGCGCAAGGCGCGGTCCAGCTGCGTAGAGGCAGGCCGCCTGGGAAGACCCAAAGACCCGTTAAGACTGACAAGAGATACTTCTGATACATGTCCCGACCTCGCGATGGCTCAGAATACGCCCAGGTGCTGCGAATGCTGGGTAATGGAAGGTTAGAGGCTCAGTGCTTTGACGGAGAAAAGCGGTTGGGTGAGCAAAGGAAGGGATAGCAGCAGGTCGTGCATAGGAGAGCATTCACTGATCATTGACTGCGATCGAACGATACCTTGCTCTGGCTCTCAGCTCTCATCCGTGGAAAGATGAGGAAGAAGGTGAGGCGGGCAGCGGAGAGGAGGCGGGGGTCAGACTAGCGACTGGCGCAGAGAGCTTACTAGACTCTGCTCTTCTCTCTCTCTTTTTGCAGGTGTGGATCAACACTGGAGACATCATTCTGCTATCACTGAGGGACTTCCAAGATGAGAAGGCAGACGTGATTCAAAAGTACACTCCGGACGAAGCGCGAGACTTGATCAAGCACGGCGAGATCCCAGCAACAGCAAAGATCAACGAGGCCGACGCAGGAGACGATGAGGGCGGAGAGGTGCAGTTCGAGGAGGACTCGGGAGAGGAGGACGACGAGGATCTCGATGACCTCTAGAGACTGCGCGAGAAGTGGAGGCAGAGGAGACAGGGCAGAGAAAGGCGTGCAGCCTGGAGTCGATGCTAGAACGCGTCGACTCGCTGCAGACGACGAGGAGTGGGGGACACATTGTTCGGCTCCTGTTTGGGCTTCGGCTGTGTTACACGGCGGCAACAACACCTCCAGCATGCTCGCTGTTGGGGTCACGGTCTTCCCTCATTGGGTTGACGCCACAAAAGTGTATTTCCTTCAAGCCATCTAGATGACATCGACTCATGCACACGAGATCCAGACGTCTGAATCGTACACGATCGAAGAGCAAGAGTTGGCAAGGCTACCGATTGATCGCCAGAGGGTTTGGCTTTAGGGACAAGTTATGACCAGGACAATGGGTAGGCTCAGATTTAGACTCTGCGTCAGTGGCGTTCATTGTTTGCGCCACTACGCTGGCAAGAAGAGTGATCGAAGGGGTCCCTGCGTCGAGGGTGAACGATCGTAGGGGACCCTGCGTTTTGTGGAAGCTCGAAGATGAGATGAGAAGTGATCGAGGCCCTGAAGCTATGAGGGCGCAGACGCCTCGCCATTGCGGTGATGCAACGTTCTAACACCCACTGATCTCAAACTATCGTCCAGATGCCGTAGCTGCACAGCATGTGTGTCTCTCGGAAGCAGAGCAAGTAATGGTAAAAAGGGGATCCGAGGGTCAGACACGAACGCGTTGCAGAGGTGGGCAAGAAAAGGACGACTGCGAGTACATTTTAGACTCGTTGCCGAGTTGGCTAGGCCCACGTCGACTTCGTTCCAACGAGGTGCGTGCGTCGCCGATTACAGTGTATCGTGCGTGGATAAAGACGATATCCGGCTTATGACGATGAAAGAAGGGGAGCGTGCGTACATGCATTTCCTGGACAACCGAGTTGGTAGTGGGATTCGAGAAGAGGAGTGTATACACGGGTACGACTGTGGCTGAAGAAGGGGAGCGTGCGTTGGTTTCGAAAATAACATCTGGGAATTGGGTGAAAGAGTGTCATTTCCAAATTGAAGAGGAGTTTGAGTCACTGATAGTCTGGTTGGAGGAGAATAGCCCGCCAGCAGTACTTGAATTCGACGAGATCAAGATTGGGGCTCCTATTAAGGCTCCTATTAAGGCTCCTCTTTGAATTCGAGGGGCCCAAGCGGGTGGGTTCCATTCACCGTCAAGAGCACCATCGCGCTGGTCAGGCGATTCAGGATTAATCACGTAAGCAATGACCCGTACTGTTACCCCAAGATCGGAGCGCAGAATCGGTAGAGTGGTCAACGTCACGCGTTTGACGCGAAACCCTGGACAGGGTTTGGTGTGGCGTCGATGGTATGCTACTTTGGCCGCGTAAAGCGAGTGCGATACGCGCCGGCTACTAAAGTTCATGATAGTGCTGCAAGGAAGACGTATGCGTGCCGATAGTAAAGTTCACGATAGAATCGGTAGGTTCAACTGGAGCCGTCCCGATTTCTAGGCACAGGGAATTGTAGTGGGTGCAGTCACTTCGTCTTGCCAAGTATGGCATGGCACCACTGATGATGACATCGCACCGTCAAAGGTTATCTCAAACTTTGCACTTGGCGTGGCTGTCGACGCACAGGAAGGAAAAGACAGAAGAAATACGTTTTGAACGACTCCTGGATCCAGACGCGTCGACCGCCGGGCCTTGGGCAAGCGATGAGGAGTACGCGTGGGAAATCCCCACTTTGACAGACTCGGTCGCGTCTTGATACGACCTCGCTTGGCCCTTAGGGCCGCAAAGTCTCCCTCATTCCATTACCTGGCAGCCCGCTTAACGAGACACCGAGGCTCTATTCCTCGCCTGGCTGGCTTACCCCTCACTCCAAGGACAAATTAGAGGGAGGTGCACGGACGGTACCCGAGCCTCGCTTCGCCTGACTTGCCTGCACGGGGGGGAGATTGCACGTCGTTCGTCGTCGTTGCTGGAACCTTAAGTGACAGAACTCAGCTCGGCAAACATGCCCCGTGGTAGTCCGACGCGGAAGGGGGCAAAGGGCCGCGCCAGTCGCAATGTGAGCCACGAGGGAAGTCTTCGGGTTCCCAGCGTACGGAAACCTGGGAGTGGGCGCCCTCGAGTCTTTTAAGTAAGCGTGAGGGTCTCACAAGGTTCGAAGAGGGGTGGGGAGGGTGAGGCCTGGAAAAGATTGATTGGGTTGCCGTAGAGGTCCCAGCGGTGTGCAGCCGGTCCCCAGGGCAGGGGTACCGTGGGTGGCACGAGTGTGTAATTTCGCACGACCAAGGAATCTAGATTTGTATCGGGGGGCGTGCGGCTTCACGATGAAGTGATCCTGACTTGGCGGGCCCATTCAACGCGTCGCTTCCCGTGCGCGACAAAGTTCAGTACCCACGACGAGCGCACGCAATAGTGGACATTTTGGAGTTGAGTATCGTTGCAATATGTGGTGATCCTGCAAGTTTGACATCTGTGGAATGCGGGTCCTCGACATGACGACGACGACGCGGGGCAATTGATGCCGAGATAGCTGGTGACGGGTCAACTAGAAGAGAGCTGCAGAGCTGCACGATGGTCAGGTACGTCAAGGTGTGCGTGTGTGTGCGTGTGTGTGGCTCGGGGCAGGAGCAGCAGGAGCAGAGGTGGGGGGAGGAGGGCCGGAAGATCTGTACGAAGCTCGGAACGTCGGCCGAGTTGGCCATCAACATCTTGGTGTGCAACCTTCCTCTGGCAAGATGCCTAGCTTGGGAGTGTGGGTGGGTTTCGGCTGGCGCGCAGCCGGATCGAAGATCGGTTCTGCACGCTCGGATCCCTGAAGGAGCGGAGAGGATTCCATCAAAGCCCGACAAAGTAAGGTTCAGCACCGATGGGGCTCCTGGCAGCACAGATGCACGCTCACCCGCACCGGCTGGCACTCGCTCCTCTTCCCGTCCCGCGTCTCCCCACACACACGCAGCGTGGGTGTGGGTGCTGTGCGGCCGGGCGCTTCTGTGGACCTCGCATACACGGCGACGAGCTTGGCCGAAGAAGTAGAGTGGTGACTGGGTAGAGGGGGAGGTCAACCAGCTTTGCATATACATAGACGGTCATCCAGGAGCAATGTCATGCCAGCTTCCGGTACACATCGTCCTTTTCCTCGGCAGCCAGTCAACCCTCCTTTCCCCCACGTCACCCGCCTTGCTCTCCACGTCACTCGCTTGCATCGACGCCCATAAGCCCTAGAGCCAACAACCACGATCACCCATTGCCACCTCACGCTCATCCCCACATTCACCTTCATTGTCGTCGTCGTCATCGCCAGCATCAGCATCAGCACCACTCTTTCCACACTGTCCATACTCTCTTCTCCTCACCACTGCCAATCACAAGATGTTTGCCTCCACAAGTTCAATGCTGCAAAGTCCAAGGCCGAACCGCCGGTGCCGCGAGGCAGCCGTGTGTATCAGCGTCGAGACACTCAGCCCCCTCGCACCTGGTCAATTCCATCGCGAGGACCTCTCCTCGGCCTTTGAGCCATCAAAGCCCAGCATGTACACACTCTCTAGCTTCAGCACATCAGACACCGACTCTACCTGGCCACTCACTCCGCCACTCGGCGAAGCAGGAGTGCAGCGCAGCGATGACGAAGACACCGACGAGGATTACGGCGTCGGATGCTCCTGGGCAGACTATGGTCTACCAAAGTCCCTCCACCGCACTTCGAGCAACGACTCTTTCCAATGCCGCGGCCTTGGCATGTTCAACATTCAGTTCGACGACAACAGGTCCTCTACCCTAGAGGCAGCAGCAACAGCTTCCACGGCGATGAAAGCCCCTACTTCTACACTGGCTCACTCCACCTTTGCCCAGGCCGTGGATGGACTTTCGTCGCCCATTGCCTTCTCGAACCACAAGTCCGACTCGGCCGCTACCACCAACACAAAGCGACGAAGGAGCACACTCTCCCGACTGAGGGGTCTCTCTACCTCTACCGGCAACGATGAGGACAAGGAGAATGCTTCACCTACCTATGAGGAGTTTGTCCAGCCCGGCAGCGCTGCCCGCAGGATGAGCAACTTCACCAACGAAGCCAGTCCTACCAAGAGGCGTCCCACTACTCCTGTACGACCACCAAGGCCAGAGACACTAGTGTGGAACAGCAACTTTGCCGTCACCTTTCCTACCAGTCGTCGGTCGAGTGTTCAACACAATTTCCAGGAGGACATTGGTGAGGAGAGTGACGAGCACTCATACGAACCTCGCGAGGCACAAGATGCCATCTCACCCTTGTCGAGCATCACCGGTGCACCTCGTCTCTCATGGCTCTCCAACCTTCGGAATCGTCATGCTTTCCCCCTCGATTTAACCTTTGCCATCAACACCTTTTCACCACGGGGCCAAGCAGGCAGGGATACCTCTCGTCTACCCCGCACCCTAGCTGTGCACCGCAACGACACCATCTCCAGCATCAAGCAACGTCTCTCTGCAGCTCTCAAGACTGCCGGACTACCCACTTCAGCCGATGACCTCATCGTCAGTCTTCGCAGCAGTGAAGTCGCTCCTCAAGTCTCGCCACGCATCCGTATGAATAGCATCGTCGACTACGACGCCGCTGCTACACCTCCAGCACAGATGGGCTTTGCTGCACGCAAGGGATCCGCACCCCTGCCGTCGCCATCGTACACTACGCTCCTCTGGGCAGCAGCAGCAAGGAGAAGAGCCTCGGCTACACCGGCCATGACCTTCTGCTCCTCAACGTCCCCCAAGAAGTCAAAGGTGACCACCCCCAGCACGCCTTTGGATGGCAACTTGCTCAGCATCGACAATGATGCAGCGGCTCTCACTGCTCGCTGGCGCGAGCTGGACGACGATGAGGCTACTTTGGATCAGGTGGGTGTGACACCCAGCGACCAACTCGTCGTCGCCCTTCGTCGCGCCCACTATGTCCACTTCTAGACCTAGATTGCATAGACTGTCGCCCCGCTCTTCTTCATTACCGTCCTTTTACCGTCGCCACCATCACCCACACACACACTCTTCTCACGAGCTCTTCAGCGCCCGTCCCTCCTTTGTCTCGCCTCGCCTCGCCTCGTCTTTCAGTCTCGTGCTTCGTCGTCACCTTAGCCAGTACCCTCGCTCTCGCTCTTGCCTCTCCTCTCCATCTTTTCTCGTCAAGGGCAATCGTACCCTTTGTAGCATACAAACCCTTTCTCAGCGACAAGCTCGATCGATCGTCTGACGTCTGTGCTCTGCTTCACCATAACCTCGATCGGCGCCAACTGGCGCAACCTGCTCAAGTGCTGAAGTGCTGCAGTGCGGGCCAGCCTACTCTAGACGCTAGTCTGCCCTGTGTGATCGTGCTCGTTGATTCAAAATTTTGTGATGGCAAGGGGTCAAGTGATGGGGAGGGGGGTGGGAAAGATCAAAGTCTGAGCATTCCAACCAAAAGGGGGGAGCAAAGGAAAGAGCAGGACCAGCGTAGCACCCAGGCGCGTCGCCTGTGTAGTCCTGCCTGTTCCCCTCCCACATCCCAAAGGTAGATGAGCAGAGGATTCCTTCTCCTGCCTCCCCGAACCAGCTAGACCGAGATTCGTATACAGTGTGCCCCGCCAGCCTCTCTACGTCCCTCACTCGTCTGGGATTTAGTCGAGCTTCTCGACGTCTGCCTCCTCACCGTCCTTCTTCTCGTCGGCCTCGTCGAAGTTGGTTGGCTGGGGAGGAAGGAGGAGGGGGGAGGGGGGGCAGTAGAACGGAAGAGGATGAGCAATCGGCGGCCACTTGTGCGTACCCTCTTCCCTCGCTGCTTGTCTCATTACTCACCACGTCCGGAACCTCATCGTCACCCTCTGCACCACCAGCACCACCCTGTGCTCCCATGTTGGCAGCGTTCATGGCCTGGTAGCTCTCTGCCAGCTTTCGCAGACTGGCAAGAGAGTCGGGACCCAGCTGAGAGAGGATTCCAGGTACGAGGTCGGTGAGCTCCTTGTCGGCACCAGCTCCGTAGACGGCGTAGGTGTTGGAAGCGCCAACGCCGTGGACTAGAGAGGAGAGGGTGGCAGGAGCGTGTCAGCATACATGAAAGTCTCCTCCTTCTTCCCCATATTCGTACGTGCTACCACTTACCCTTTGGCTGCTTGAAGTGCAACACGTTTCCATCTTCCCTGAACATGTTGACCTCCTCGATGCCAGATACGGGCTGCACGTTGAGCTTCTTGAGGGCGGCCTGTAGCTTCTTGTCCTCACCCACGGTTCCCTTCTTGGCCTGAACCTTCCTTCGGGGGGTACCCTTACCACCTAGTAGGGCGTGATAGGGGAGCGCATGTAGCCAAGGCGGAGTAGGGGCAGGGGGGAGTGGGATCGTAGGTGGAGTATACCAGTCAGCGGGGGCCGCTCATCTGTGGCGCTTCTCCTTGTTCATGCTGCTATCATCTGTCCCTGCTACTTGTCTGAGTGGGGAGCCTTGCTGCCGCTCCTCCTCCTCCTCTTATGAGCTACAGCTCTTCTCCTCAGCACTTGACTCTCCACTTCTTCCTCTCATCGTCTTGACGTCTGCTCTGAACATTCTCTCTCGTCTTGTTCATATACACCTCGGGCTCTGCTTTTGACGCCGTCCTCTCTCCCAGCCCCTCCTTTGCTCATCTCCCCCTCGCCAGACTCCTCGCAAGTCCTCGCAAGTCCTTCCTTTCACCAGTGAACCCCCTTGTCCTCTACTCACCCGTTCGGTTGTTGGCGCTGAGTGCCTGTAGCTTAGCGAGCTTAGCCTGATCAAGAGGCATGATGGATACGAGGGTGGGTGAGGGTGGGAGTGGGAGTGTTGGGGGAAGTATGAGAGACAGTCGTCAAAGGTATCACGATCAGAAGTTGATGAGGACGACGATGGTCTTCCTCCTCGCCTCTCCTCGCCCGAGCTGCACCAACTCTTCGCCCCCGCCCTGCCTGCCTGCTGCCCCGACTTGCGCCCGCCTGCCTGCCTTTCCGCCAAAGCCATGTGGCGCGGCGCCGGTGGGTTCGGATCCGAGCGTCTGCGGTGAACAAAATCACAAGAGTGCTATAGGCGCTTTGGATGACATTGGTGAGGTTCAAGCTCATGTGAATGGGAGTAGACGAGGCCTCAGAAGGACATGCCATCGATATCAGCCGGTATGATCAACTCAAGCGGGCCAATGCTAGGATCCATCACGATACGCGTGCGCATGCGCATGTGCAGCTCCACCGAGGTGGGTCCACAAGACATTGCTGCTGTGACCAGACGGGTGAGGGCTGTAACGCCCTGACCGCTGCTCCTGGTGTATAGCTGTTTCAGGCCACCTCGAAGAATCCTCAATTCCAGCGTAGCATGAGAGAGCCTTTCAGTCGGCCTTGCAGGCCTGCGAAATGCGGGAGAAGAGTCAGGTACTCGGGCGAGACTGCTCACCCCAGAAGACGTGGCAGCCAGATACTCCTTTACACTCTGCAATTGGCTGTCTAACTATCCCCATGCCGTCCTTTGCAATACCAAATGACCTCCACCACCTTGCTGATGGGATGGCAGTAGTGGTAGCGTCGGTGAGCTGCCCTGCACCCAGATCCGTGCCCGGATCTTCCTGCCGCGGCTCCACTGCCCCGCTCGAAAATTTGGCCTCTGTCCGCCCGGGAGGCGAGGCGTGGGTGGGTGGGGACTTCCAGGTAGGTAGGTAGCCTGCTCTCGCTGCTCGCATCACTTCCAGCATACCACATAACCCCCCGCATACATCCTCATTCCCAGCCTCGTCTCTGATAGGATAAGATGGCTACTGCGTCTGCGTCTTCTTCGGCGCTGCCTGCACCGCCGCCAGACGCAATGGTAGGAGCCCTGTCCAAGCTTCGCACCCTCCTCAACTCCAAGCTGGAGAACCAAAAGACCCCCGCACAGCTCCTCGTCGCAGTGGAGCAGAGTCTGGACGAGTCTCAACAGGGAGGTAGCGAGGGGGTGACAAAAGAGAGGTCAGCGGGAGAGTACTACCTTGCGTTGGAGTCGATGCTGGAAAAGGCAATGGCAAAGGGGGTGAGTAAAGGAGATGTAAGAGGGGAGCATGCTAGCCGCTTTACCTTGTACTGACAAGCCCTTGTCCGCCTGCCCCTTCTACAGTCGCCTGCCTCGCTCCTCCCCTCGACGTTCTACATTCTCGCCATTGTCGCCCCATATGTCTCTGCGGGCATCCTGCGAGCTCGCCTCTCCACCATACTGCCCGCACTGCTCTTTGTGCTTTCCAACCCCCACCCACCCAGCACCTCGGTTGCAGAATCTCACTCTGCCCTCTTGCGCTCTGCCATGTCCATCTTTCTAGCCGTCCTCACCCCTCTTGCCAAGGACAAGGCCGTCTTCCAAGCTGAACCTCAGCTCAGGGCCTGCTGGGACGCCACGCTCAACCTCTGCGCAGACAGCCGGCCAAAGGTTCGCCGGAGAGCTCAGGAGATTATCACGAAGCTGCTCAGTGGTGGAGACGAGGAGGACGAGGTGGGCATCTACTCTAGCGAAAACCCACACCCGTATGCTGCTAGGACCGCCGAGTGGAACATTCGCACTCTGGCTTCCGTCTCTCAAGCAGGAGGAGTGGTGCCAAAGGCAAAGCCGACTGGCAAGAAGGGAGCTGAGAAGGCTGCCCCGCCGTCAAAGTACGACGTCAAGAAGGGAAGAGCTCAAGGAGCGCCAGAAGCCGCAAAGCAAAGACAAGCCGATGCAGCTGGAGGTGCCAGCATTGGTATCTGGGTCTGTGGCTTCTTAAAGGGCGTCGTTGGCAAGCTGCCAGAAAAGTACATTCCGCAAATTTGCGAGGATCTTTTGCACCTGCCTGCCCTGCAACATCCCTTCCTCACTGTATCCACCTTTGAAGTCTTTGAAGCTCTTTACCGGCCAGCTCGTCTTGTCAGCGGCCCTACCTCGGGTACAGCGGGCTCAGGTGCTGCCCTGGCTGCAGCCATGAGCGGATCTGCCTCGTTAGCAAGCAACCTCAAGGAAGCTCCGACGTCGCTCGTACGGACGCTAGAGGCCATCAACTCGGAAGCTTTGCGCCCAGCAACCACCGACGTCCAACTCCTTCCGCCTTATCTTCGAGCACTCGAGGGCGCAGTCGTGTCGTATGCACGGTATGACGGAGGACAAGCAGCCTGGGCTCTGTTCCCCGCGCTTTGGACACAAGTCGTGGATCTCAGTCTCAATGCCAAGAGCGATGCCAGCAGGACCTCCGTCGGCGTCCGTACGGCAGGTCGCGAAGCGCTCAGCTCCTTTATCCGCTACTGCATCCCCGAGACGGCCATCAAGGAGGCTCTTGCGGGTCAATCTTCTAGCCCTGCTCTGGGCAGTATCATCGAGTCAATCGAGTCTGCTCTGGGTCGCCACGCACTGCGCTTCACCCACTCTCGCGGAGATGTCCTTCAAATTCTGGCAGTGCTCGTAACGAGGCTGCGGGTCAGGCTTGCTGCTGATGGCTCATCGGCAGCTGCAGAGCTCCTCATGCCGCTCATTAGAACCGTTGCAGACTTGCGACAGACGCCCAAGTTTGAGCATCGCGAGCAAGCTGATCTAGTTCTGGGAGCCGCAACGGAAGTCTGCGGACCGGAAGTACTTCTCAAGGAGCTCCCCCTCGGACTATTGGGCGAGGATGGACCTGGCAAAGAGGGTCGAGCTTGGTTGCTGCCTCTGATGCGGGGCCGTATCACGAACACCAAGCTCTCTCACTTTGTCAACGAGATTGTACCCCTCTCCGAGAAGCTCTTCAATGCTCGCGCGGCAGCGGAGAACAGCAAAGGGCGAGCAGTAGAGGCCAAGATGTACGAGGCGCTGATCGATCAACTGTGGGCCCTCTTCCCCGGATACTGCGATTTGCCAGTGGACCTCACTGGTGCTCTGAGCCAGAAGTTCGCCGAGCTCCTCACCAATGTCCTCTACACGCAGCAGTCCCTCCGACCGAGTGTTCTCCGCGGTCTCACTCTCCTCGTCGAGCGCAACGAAGCCCTATCCCGCAGCGGCGCTCCGGACGAAGTGCTGAAGCTCACTTTTGGTCTTACGCAAGCGCAAGGAAAGGCTCACCTGGACCACCTCATCAGCTTGGCTCCCGCCTTCCTCTCCGTCTTCTCGAACCTCCTCACGCAATCGCCTTCCTCTTCTCGCGGCTACATTTCGGAAGTCATTGGGGCTTACCTGCGCATCCTGCCCGCCAACGGGGTCAATGAGACCTTCACCAAGATTCGCGGCATGCTGCAGACGTCGCTCACTGAGCTCGTCCCTCAACGCGATCGGGAAGTGGGACCACATGCTGTCCCGCCCGTGGCACATAGTATGCTGGATCTGCTCATCACTCTCGTGCCTTTCCTCGGCGTAGAGGACGGCAAGTCTCTCCTCGAATTGTGTGAGAGCAACGAGCTTCTACGGAACGAAGATGCTGGAGTGCAAAAGAAGACCTACCGTGTGCTTTCGCGCTTGCTCGATGGTCACAAGGGCGAGGCTCTCCTCCGGTCAGGCAAAGGAACGGCTGTCAATGTCTCTTCTCTGCTCACGAATGTGCGAAAGGCGACCGTGGACGTGGTTCAAGGAGCGAAGCGAGACCGACTCAACCTCCTCGCTGCCATGGTCCCTCGCATTCCCTCTACCGAGCTCCACCTCTTACCTTCGATCATCCCTGAAGCAGTCTTGGCTACCAAGGAAACCAACCAGGGCTCGCGAGAGACGGCGTACGACCTGCTGGTGCAGATGGGTGAGAAGATGGACGGAGGTGGCAAGATTAAGAGGGGTTTCGTCAATGCCGATGCGCAGGACGACAAGGAGGGCGGTGAGGGAGAGGGCGACGACGACACGTCCATCAAGGACGACTCAGAGGTGGCTGCCACGCTGACTGAGTACCTCACCATGGTGGGCGCTGGACTGGCGGGAG
The DNA here is from genome assembly GCF_003144135.1 of Microstroma glucosiphilum. Classification (NCBI taxonomy): domain Eukaryota; kingdom Fungi; phylum Basidiomycota; class Exobasidiomycetes; order Microstromatales; family Microstromataceae; genus Microstroma; species Microstroma glucosiphilum. The sequence goes on along the minus strand of NW_020289932.1, from coordinate 51,328 downwards.
GATCCCCACACATGATCTCTGCCTCGATCACGGCCTTCTCCCGTCTCATCTACGAGTTCAAGGATCAAGTCCCACGCGACGTCGTCGACGAAGTCATTTCCACCATTGAAGTCTTCCTCAGCAGTCCCAATCGGGAGATTGTCAAGAGTGTCCTGGGCTTCGTCAAGGTCGCCATTGTCTCCCTGGAGTTTGATCTCGTCAATGCTCACCTCCCCGCCATGGTCCCCGCCATGCTCAAGTGGTCTCCAGAGCACCGTGCCCACTTCAAGGCGAAAGTAAGGCACATCTTTGAACGATTGATGAGGCGCTTTGGTTATGAGCGTATTCTCGAGCTCACAGACGAGGAGAATCGCAAGTTGGTCAACAACATCAAGAAGCGCAAGGAGAGGGCCAAGAGGAAGAAGGCTAGCAGGGAGGGAGAAGAAGACGGTGGCGCGGAGGCGGATGGAGAGGATGCCGTCGCTACTGGTATTGGAGCTCGAGCACCCAAGAAGCTCGGCATGGACGCCTTTGAAGAAGCCCTCTACGGAAGTGAGAGCGAGATCTCAGACAGCGACAGCGATGACGATGGAGCTGGTGGTGGCGTGGGCAACGTTGCTGCCAGTCTCGCTCGCAAGGCAGCTGGTGCGCGAGGAGCGGGAGGCAAGCCCTCCCAATCTCGTGACAGCAAGCCTGCACGTCGTCGTCGTGGCGATGCAGAGGACACCTATCTCCTCGAAGACGACGATGAGCCCATGGATCTGCTGGACCGCTCTGCTTCTGCTGCAGGAAGGATTGTCACTGGCCGTGGAGGTGCACCACCTAACGGAAAGGGAGCTGAGAGGAAGCGTCGCCCGGGTCAAGAGGCTGGCAAGTTCTCCCTAGACGAAGAGACTGGCAGGATGGTCATCGACGACGGCGAGCGTGGGCGTGGTGATGCTGACGATGGTGCCGCTCAGGACCTCGGCGACTTTGGTGCTGCAGGAGCCTACATCGAAGGCGGTCAGGGCGTCGGTGGGCACACGCATTCTGGCCGCGGTGGAGCAGTCAAGTTCAACAAGAACAACAAGCGCACTCGTCAGCAAGACCTCGAGATGGAAGAGGCACTCGTTGCACAGGAAGCTGCTACCGCTGCCGGTGCTGGAAAGAAGGAGAAGCGACCTCGCGTCGAGAGGGAGAAGATTGGGCGGGACTTCAGAGCCAAGAAGGCTCAGGGCGATGTCAAGAAGGATGGACAGGACCCATTCGCCTATGTACCTCTCTCGCAGATTGGTGGGAAGAAGGCAAAGAAGGGTGGAAGAGGTGGAGCGCCAGCGCTTGATATCACTGGCAAAGGTGGAAAGAGGAGGTGATGCAATGGGAGGAGCAGATGGACACGAAGCAGACGATCAGTTCACTACAATTTCAATCTCATCAAAATTATCATTTGCTTAGTCTTCAGACGCTATGCTGGTCGTCGGAAGTGACTATGTCTGATAATGTGTGTGGCTATGGTGACAGGAGAAAAGCAAGAGTAGTAATCATCTTCAGACCTGTGATCGTGACACAAGTAAGATCGAGTGTTGCTCATCAGCGAACATGCGACCGGCTCTCGTAACTGGGTATTTTGGCGTAACTTCGGATCTTGCGCTTGTCCTTTCCGCTTGCAGCATGGAAGCTCAAGTACCTGCCCTACTGCCAGGCGCAACTTTGGCCTAACTCCCGCAACTTCAGCCGTTCTTGCCTCCAGGGCATGTAGCGTCTTTGAAGATCATAGTGATGCATCAATGTGAGAACGTAGAGTCTAGTATGAAAGCTATGCGGATGAAGCTATTTGGATAACACTATACGTATAAAGCACGATGGATGTTTCGCTCTCGCCATCGAAGAACGCGGCGCTTTCCCTCCGGCTACAGATACCCGTTGGCTGTTCAAGGGTGTCCGCTTGGTAAGTCTCGAGCATCGAGAACGAAGAGGCTAGGTATCGCTCTGTGGTCTCTTGGCCAATTCAATTCCCTGCCAATCCGATAAGAGCATCTTTCGGGCGGTCCCTGTCGTAGCAGACGCCAACTTAGATAGCAAAACGTTGGACATCCGTCTTGCGTCACCCTCGTGGGAGCGATATCCCGCTCCCCTCGTGGAAGCGATATCGCACGATCGTACTCTTCGGAGGCTGCCAATCGCGTACACGCAGTCAAGGGTAGTGACGAGCCACACACGCCTGCACGAAGCTTGCACGATGACTCTGCGGTCAATCTCGGTTGGAGGGTTGCGGCAATACCCGGGATTGTCAATCTCGTAGCGCTTACCTCAGTAGCAGCCGTCGTATACATTAGTGGCTTCCACCTCACCACATCGCGGCTGTGAAGAACGCACGTGTCTCGAACACTTCGTGCACCGATGGTCTGCTCGGCGCCAAGAAGTAACACTTCGAAAGGGGTATGGATTGAAAAAGTCGTGACAGGATTTCGGGTGACGAGCTCTGTAGAACAGCAGCTACACGGACGGTGGGGGCCTTCTCATTGTACAATGGTCACCTATCTGGGATCAGAGAAGAGGAGTGACAACGAGAAAGGCAGAATGGGAGGTGATGTAGGAGACGCTCGTATCGATTGAGGGTTTCAGGCGAGGTCGGTAGTCTGAAAGACCGACCCTGGCGGGCCACGTAGGAGGACTGTTGAGATCGATGATGATGGGGGAAAGGGCTCGCAGACTTGTAATCTGTTCGAACCGCGATTAGCGGCGCTTCTTGCTTGAGGCAGAGGCCGACTTCGGGCTCGCCTTAGCGCGGGTTGGCTGGCCCGATTTACCCTCACCTTGCCTTTTTCCAACGACTGGGTTGGTGGAAGGACGACGAGGAGGAGCTGCATTCCCCCCGAGGCTGGGTCTATCATTGCGCTCTCTAGCCTCGTCTACCACATCGAATCGACACATAGCAGAGCGCGCCGCTTGTCCTCTATAGCCCGGCGATTTGGACCCCACCGTGCAACGGTCAAGCTTGCGAACGTCAGCACGGAGTGTCCAGCCACGAGACTCGGACTGGATGTAGATACAGCTGATGGTGTGTACACGTTCTGAGACGACTGGAGACAGCGTGACAGATGACTAAGTCGATGAAGGTGTGCTGCACCATTGTAGCAACAAGAAAGGAACTCTGTTGTCTTCTATGGCGCAAGGTGTGTTGTCATGCATGTATTGGCACATGCTTGGTGTCTGCCTTCTGTCAGTCGTACGTGTCAAAGTGGAAGTGGTCCTTGAGGTCTTCTTGGAGCATGATTACTGTCCGTATGACTCTCCTGCCGCGCGTGTCCACTAGTCGAGTCTGTGTAGGACAGGTGGCTCCAATCTCGTATGTGGGTTGTAAGCATCGTGATTCAGGGCAGGTCGACGGTAGGTTGATTGTGTGGACTTGATGTCCTCGTATGGGTAGTGGAAGCCTACTTTCATAGACAGCGACTGGTAGCTAATATCATGACGGTCGATGTATCATGAGAGGTGCCAAAGTAAGCGACTTGGAGGCATAGCGGGACCTTCTTCGTCGGCTGAGCTCGCTTGATGGCCTTGCGCGTCTGGTCGTTTGCAGTTGACATGGCAGATCAGTGTGTCCTTATGATGAGTCGAGTATAGTCGTGACTGGTTGTAGCTTCGGTGTCGTGAAGCGCTATGTCAGACGAGTCGCATTGGTGTTGAAGGTGAGTCACAGTGTGTGACGGTGTCTGTGGCAAAAAGTAAGGAGTAGATGTACGTGCTCAGCTCCTTGACGCTCATTGCGTCGTTTTAGGTGACACTGGACTCACTATCAGTGTGCTTAGCTACTCGTCAGCCCTTGTTAGTTGGGCAGGTGTCGGTAAGGGTCATCGGTAGTGCTGTCGAATTCCGTAGCTTATCTTGCAATTTGACCGGTAGAGATGGCTCCAGCATCTTGTGAGACCTATGTATGCTGCTGAAAGGCAGGGGGGTTGTGGTGTTGGTGAAGGTCATACTCTCTTGGGGAGTCTACGACGGGGTGAAGCAGTGTGAGTGCGGATGAGTGTGAGTGCAAGTTGCTCTTACTGGCTTCTGCATGCACATCAAGGGCTGTGTTCGCCGTCGACTCACTCTTCTGCTAGCGTTGACACGTCTATCTGGACGAGGTGAGCGTGGGAGACTTGTGTCGAGCGGATGTCGAGTCGATGGCTAGTCTTGGTGGCGACGTGTCTGTTGTGAGATGAGAGGCTGGTGTCATTGACATCGACTCAGCATGTCTGTTGAAGTGAAGGACCAGCCTTGTGTCAGTGGACGCAAAGGCGAATGACAGCAGTGTCTCAGGGTATGCAAACTCACTGCTGCGGCGGTGCTCGATTCTAGCGATGAAGTGGGAGGGTCATGGATGTGAGGAGATGGCATGGTGAACAGAGGAAGGGAAAAGTGGTGAAGACGGACGAAATGTGATGTGATAAAGGAAAAGGGACGAGTGCGCAGCAGGTCCTCGCCCTGAGGCGTGTCAGGGGCACTAATATGCACCCGCCATACGCGCGTGCACAGACATACGCCCTGTCACCATACTGAGTAGCGTAGTCTGCGGAGTCACAGAGCAGTGCATGGTGAGAATCGATATCAATTGTACCCATGAGAGAGATAAAACGTGACAAAAGAAGCAGAACACAACACAAGCGAGGTCCACTCAGCCGAATCGTCAGCTGACTCTCCAGCCCAGCTTACCTCGCTGTCTACCTGCGAACCCCACTCAGATCATCCAAGGGGCAAGACCAACAGTCGAGCCGTAGTTAGCCTGAGCTACTCCTGCAATCTGGAGGATAGCATTGACTACTCCTGCAATTCCTTCACCTGCGACAAGACCGGCGGCGATAGCGTAGGCAAAGATGTCGGCGTTTCCGGGCCATCTCCTAGACCAGACAGAGACGAGAATAGCTCCAGTCGCCATGGAGATACCGTAATTGCAGTTGGGGACGAGGAAGCCAATGCCGATGGCGTTCCAGTTGGGAATGTAGCAATGGTACTTTGCTGGGATCCACTTGTACTTGGCGAAGACGGTCAAGGCAGCCAGGATGGACATGCCAATCGCAGTAAGACCACTGCTCAGAGTTATGGGCAGCTTGGGTGACACTACCGCGACTGCAACAGCTCGCCAAGCGGCAACCGAAGGAGCGGAGAAAGGGCAGACTTCAATGTCGCCATCGTTGATGCAAGGATATGCGGCAACGAAGAGGACATAGAGACCGACGCTGAATGGAGCTGCCCACAAGGAGCCGAACAGTTGAGCCCAGAACTGAGTCTTGGGGGAAGCCCTAAGCCAGTGACCAGTCTTGAGATCGCCTACCATATCGACGGAGTGGGCAGCGGCGGAAGAGGCGATAGAACCACCAATCAAGTTCTGCAGCATGGCGGCGTTGCCAGTGACGCCCTGACCCTTGACGGCTCCACCAATGATGAGCTGAGTGGCCTTGGCAACCGAAGAGAGAGGGTTGATGTCCGTAGTACCGGAGCTTTGAAGGCCAATGAACGAGAGCATGAAGGCCAGCACGATGGCGAGAATGGCGTTGCCCGCGTTCATCTTCAGGGTCAGAGGAAAAGTCGGGAAGAAGGAGATATACAAACACATCAGCATGCCGCAAGATCCATACCCTTCATCAACACCCATACTCACGTCGAATTGTAGAGCGCAGACTAGGACAGTCATGAGAATAGATGCTGCGAGACCACCCCAGATCCAGATGCCTCGAACCTGCTGGCTGGCGGGTGCAGGGTCGGGAATCTCTTCACCAGTCTTCATGTCGTATTCCTTCTTAGTGACTTTGCTGGCGAGCGACAGGACTCCAGCTCGAACACCGTAGTAGATGGGCCTCCAGTTCATGAGCAGCTCCATGAACGAGTAGACAAGCATCATCAGCACGGCGGGCCAGATCATCCAGTATCTTGGTGAGGCCATCTTCAGATCGGCGGGGATGCTCATACTGTAGCAGGTGTAGGCCTCGGGAGGCAGAGTGTCGTCCTCGTACGCGACGCTGTACAGCTTGCATGCAGCCTCTCCTGTACGAGTCAGAACTGGGCCGAGGAAACCCCAAGCAAGGAAGAGACCGCCCAAGAAGGAGAAGGAAGCGTTGTTGCCAGCGATCATTCCTGTACCGAAAAATGCGGGAGTGATAGTAGTGTACCATCCCCAAGAGTCAACGTACTGAGCAGAGCTCCATCCCCAACTTGCGAACCAGTAGAACATGTGCTGGTCCTGAAGGATTCCTGGTAGGAAGCCCTGCAGAACGACGAATGCCAGAGCGCAGATAAAGGCAATCCCCAGAGCCTTGGTCTTCTTGCGAGCAATAGCAGCGCCAGAAGCAGTGTGCATGGCACGAATTGCAAGGGCGGTCGCCGTTGGTGTGGGAAACACTAACTTTTGACGTAATATCACGAAGCGTCGCAAAGGAATAGCGAAGAAGCAAGCGTAGAACGCAGAGCAAAAGGTGAAGGTGAAGAGACGGCCGAAGTCGGCTTGCGGCGAGGAACCCAAGAGGTTCAAGCGGTACATGGCGGGCACTGCCGCGACGAACATCGACGTGAGACCAGCGGCGCCCGTGGCAGCGGACTGAATGGTAACGTTCTCCTTGGGTCCGAAAAAGCCTCCTCCGAGCTTGTTAGGCATCGTTCGAGCGATGGCCTTGATGACAACGAATCCAACAAGGCTTGAGAACTGTGAGGTTGAGATGGGAGGAGTCAGACCGATTGGTTAGTAAAAGATTCTGCCACCGACGAAGCCAATCATGATACTTTCTAGGCTGGCACCAAAAGTGAATCCCGTCTTGAGTCCGAGATAGATGTTGGAAGCAGCGATGACGAGGCCCAGAGCAGTTCCTATGACAAGGGCTCGAACGGTCAAGCCATCTCCGTCTTCGTGCGGGAGGGAGGACTCGGGAAAAGGGACACCGGCAGCCAGATCGGCAGCAGTGAAAGCCTCTTGTCTGTCTTCGGCGTCTTCTGGTTCCTGACTATAAGGTAGATGCTCCTTCTCATCGGCGTCGATGCCCTTTTCGCTGAACTTCTCGGTAGAGATACGCTCGAGGCCGGGCTGACCCTCTGCGTGGACGATGTCGGTGTGCGCTGCTTCGGTGCTGACTCTCGGGTGGAGTCGGGTGGCAGTAGCCACTGCTGGGTCGGCGATGCCGGTGCTATAGTAGTCGTTCCTCTCCATAGTGTAGTTGAAGAAGTGGTGGGTGAGGAGGGGAGGAAGGGAAGGGAATAGATGAGGCCACCTGAGACGGGCTGCTTGCTCGATCTTCGATGCGAGAAAAGGCCTTCTGAGCGGCTCTATATAGCTAAATGACTCAGGTCCTCATTGCCTCGTTGCGAGGCACATTGGAGACGCTTATCTTCACCTTGGTCCTCCCGCTCCAGTGAGTCAGTGAAGGTCAGACCTGAGCGGAACAGCCATTATCTGGCTGGAAAAGGCAATGAAGCACCATATCCTTGATAAGAGTCGGACGACAGGCCCACTGCCTTCCTGGAAGAAGCCATCGACAAGGGCAATCCTGTGTTACTAAGTGCCGACGGCTCTAGTACCGGTCACGGGGTGCTGGTTCCTCATGCGCCTCCTGGTCGCGGCCAGTACGCCGCCGGGAGGCGAATCTTCCGCCTTTCTTCTGCCAAGCTGCGCTCTGACATTTCGGTTGCGCTAGCCGAAGGCTTGGCTGATGGCTTGGCACCGGACTCCGGGGTATTGCAATTAGAGGAATTGGGCAAGATATGGTAGGCAGTATCGCAGCACTGTGTGGAATTGATAACTGGAGGCGGGAAAATATGGCAGGGCGCCCGAGGGAAGCTGCGCGGGATCGTCGGGCACAGACACCGGAGGCGCGTGAGCAGTCAGCTGCACCTCCGCGAGAGGCGCAGAAAAACCCGGCGGGTCCCTGAACTCCGCTATCTGCAGATCACATCCGGAAGTCCCTGACATGCGGTCTGATGCCTGCCACCCAGAACACAGGTGCCAAGGCCCGATGCACCTTTGTCCCGGCCGCTACTCGGTGCTCTACCGTGGCGCTGTACGCAGACGCTCTGCAGGTCTGTGGTGCGCTGGAGGACATACACACCTTCCCATCCTTACCCCAGTGGCATATGCAAAGACCACACAGAGGCAGCGTGCACAAGGTGTGGCGTGACCCACTTAGTAGATTCTCCAATTCACGGACACTCACTTGCCCTGCATGAGCAGACACGATCAGGTCAGCTGCCCTTTTGTCAATATTACTGCACATCGTCTGCCAATCTTTATCAGTCTAGCCCATGGTACACAGAGCTCGTGCTATCGCCTTACTCAATGAGGATAGGAGAGAGACTTACAAGGACTGGAGCCCCAGAGCCCCTTCAACCTTGCAACCGTGGCAGATTCGGGAATCTACTTGTCCTTATCACGTTACCACCACACTCCATCGGATCTTTCGGCTCTCCATCCTCCATCCTCCAATCCTCGAGACGGTGCTTTTTTGAGCTTCGCTACCTTATCTTTGCTGCTTATGGGCCCAGAGCCGATGCCTGTCAGGCACACAGCCGGGCTGAGAACACGCCCTGAGCAAGTTAAACAGCCGCAAGGATCGACAAGCGACTGCGAGATAGGCGGAGGGAATTCAGGCACCAGGAATGGCTGCATACGCTGATCACGGCCCTGATCTGGTGTAGGATTACCTCCATGATGACCTATGTCAAGATAAGCGCCACACCTGCAGGAATTGTCAGCAGGGCTCGGGCAGCCCGCATCCCACCATCGTCTCAAGCATGACAGGGATCGAATGCAGACAACAAAGAAGACCCTAGATCCAGCGAGAAGAGCTTCTTGGAGCGCTACTGGACTCGCGCCTCTTGATGCTCAACCACGTGTCGCTTATCTCCGGCAGCGGCTTTATCAGATTCGCGCGCCCCGCGGGCGGAAGCGCTACCGCGTCCGTTGGATACACACTCTGCTGCGTACATTGGGAACAGTCTGCTGCGTACAATGGGGACACCCTGCTGGATACATTGAAGACAAAGAGAGATGACAATGACGCTACAACCTGTGGACCGATTACATCCCCAGCTTCTGGGCTGTCCTCAGCTTCTTTCCGAACAAGATCAGCCCCACGCAGAGTAGCAGGCCGAAGACCAAGACAATGACCGCTTCGGCGACATTGCCTGTCACCATCATTGACCCGTCTCCCATCGCCCAGCTCTCCAGACCTACCAGCTCGGCAATCCAGAATGGAATTCCGAACGACCATACAGTCTTGAAGAAGTTGTAGACCTGGACAGATGCGATGCCGACCGCAGGCGCTGTGTCGCTGAGGTACGCCTGGATAGCGCCAGTCAAAGAGACGACACCGATGTAGTAGATACCCACTCCAAACACCACGGGCACCCACCAGGCCATGTAATGGCCAAAGCCAAAGCCATAGACCATCAGACCAATAAAGGAGAGGATGACACCCGGGAACAAGTTCCAGATGCGGTGCTCGGGCTGGCGCACACCGCCACTCCTACGAGCCATGAATGCCATCGTCCAATCAGAGCCTACTCCACCCAGGATCTTGCCCAAGAGGGAACCAACCAAAAAGGGGATGTAGCAACATGCGAGGATCATTCCTGAGAAAAGGTATGGCGGCCTGGCCACACTTTGAGGGATCAAGATCGTAAAGCCGACTCCCCAGCCAAAGACGATGGCGCCGTATAGGGCGGGCAGACTCATGGTGACATAGCCCATCAGACGCAGGGGAAGCAGTGCTGCGATGATGAAGCGCTTTGGCTCCTTGAGAGGGTTGTAGAGCATTCCAATCCTTCCAGAGATGGGCGGTCGAGCGGAGCTGCTGTCATCGGTAGCGACATAGAGGGGGTCGCTCTTCTCCTGGTCGTCCTCGATGTTGGAGTTTGGCTTGGCGATGCCGCTGGAGTATTCGCCGTGCTGTGAGCCCATTGCCTCTCGAAGGGCCTCTTGGGAGGGTGGAATGTACATGGTCTCTGGGCAAAGGAAGATGAGCATGATCAAGGCCACGCCGGCAAAGATCAAGTCGACGTAGTAGACGTATTGCCACTTGTGGCTGAGGGTCACTGCTGATCCGATGATGGGGGCGGTAGGGGGACCCAAGGTGAGGAAGAGACTCCAGAGGCCAATGGCGGTTCCTCGCCATTGAGGTCGGTACATCTCAATGATGGATGCGACGGGCAGACACTGCGTTACCGATCCTGCGAATCCGGCAAAGAAGCGGGCTGCGAAGAAGGACTCCAAGGTGGGCGAAAAGGCATTCCAGAAGGTGAAGGCGAGGAAGAGGACCCAGGCGATGAGGTAGGTAGGGCGACGACCGATGGCTCCGGCAAGGGGGTTCCACAAGAAGGCGCCCACTCCGAGACCCAAGATCATCGTTCCGATCGTGCTGCGGGAGCAGACGTGGAGGAGAGAGTGTGTGTGAGCACAACGCGAGCGGGTGCAACGCACCACTCTTCGCTTTTCTCGCTCCACTCACTTTGCGATCTGAGCAACCGTTGCTCCATAGTAGATTGCCATTGGCTCAAAGACGGTCAAGTGGGATCCGGCAACGTAGTTTGCCACAAAGGCCATCCACGAGAGCGTGATGAGAGCACCGTGTCTCTTCCATGCTGGCCAGTGGGTTGGGTGGAGTGGGTCGGCAAACATGTCAAAGGGAATGTCATTCTCACCCGCCTTGTGAACACGAGTGGGAGTCGAAGCAAGTTCTGCAAAGGAGTTCATCGTGGGTAGAGGTTCGGGGGGTGGGGTTGGGTATGCAAGCGGGCGGGATAGCGGAACGTGGACAAGGGAGAAGGCGCGAGGGGCACGAAGGGCACGAAGTGGAGGCGCGCCGGTAGGGGGGGAGTGGATGGATGGGGAGGGGAGAGATGGGATCAAAGAGCAGTTCCTTTCCAAAGACACGACTCGCGGGAGCGCCAACTTTATACTGCCCCCGTCGTCTTCTCTCTCCTCGCCAAGCGCTGACGGCGTCACGAGGCGTAGCAACGCGTATGCAGAGAAAAGAGAGGGATCTGATGCCCTCGGACTGATCGGAGTGCAGTGTCTCGCTTGGAAATCGAGGCACAGAAAAGATGCATTCTTCTAGACTCCGCGTCCCTGTGCACCCAACAAAGTCACTTGTCAGTAGAGGTGAGGTGAGGTAGGCGGGGCTCCACGGCGAGCGAGCTAGGAGAGGCCGATATTATCGTGGCTTGCTCACCCACGCCCGCGGGACCAGTGGGAGGGTGAGTGAGTGGGTGGGTGTTGCTACGTGAGGGCTAGTAGTGAGTCAGGGCTTTTCCCCCCCCTCCTGCCTTGCAATTTTCTCTCTCTCACCCGCGCTAGCCGAACTTTGTGGGGTTCCCCTTACCGAGGTCTGACGAGACGCCGTTGTTGCACCTGGAGAGTGACCAGATGGCTGACCGTCGCAAAAGTGCCCGCGCGCTACGCTCCAAGTTCCAGGCTCAGCCTGCATCTCGGACTGCATCCCTGCGATCGGCCTAGGCCAATCTCAAAGGGGGGAGTTTCAAAAGACGACGACTTACTTACTTACTGTCCGTCCGTCCATGCAAAGCCCCGTAGACGTCCGTCCCTTGCCCGGCGGCAACTGATACGATGCCCGAGGAAAGACTGTCTGCTGCCAAAGTGCGGGGTCGCGGGAGCTCAAATTCAAAAAGAGTCAGATTGCACCCTCGCTCCTCTTGCGCCGTTTCCGCCATTCCAGAGAGCTGAGTAAAAAGGCCAACACTATCACCGCGGCGGATAACGCGGGTCAGCAATCAATCATATACATAGACATCTCACCCTTTTGCGGGGGGGAAAGAGACAGACGCTAGATGCCAAACACCGACTCCGTCAAATCCGGGGTACAGAGACAACACAGGTGCAATTAGCGCCACTGGGGAAGAAGGAGGAATGGGAAAGTAAGAGTGGTAGTGGCAGTGGTAGCGGGAAGCGCAAGCGGTAGCGGGAAGCGGAAACGGTATCGATCGTGCTCGCGCCTCGCGGTCATGTGAGCGATCGCGCTCGACCGCTCCACCGCTCACGCTGTCAGGAAAACGCGGGAGGAGGAATTTGCCACGAGTGTCCGTACGGTCGTCGTGTGCCAGTAGTGTGGTGGCGCATCTGACTGCCTGGTCCAGCCCCCTTTGCTATGTCGTACGGGAATTGAGTTCCGTAAAGGCTGTTCGAAAAGGGGAAAGGAGACGAAAGCTCAAAGGATGGACGACAGACGCAGGCTAGCATGGCTGCCTGGTCACGCCGTATGGATCGTGTCAAAGTATCCCTTGCCGTGTCCTCCGGGAGGCAGTGCTGACATGCTCATCGTTTTCTCGCTGCTGCTGGCGCTGCTCATCTCTCACGTCTTCGAATTGGACAGACTCATGTCATTGTGATGGATGTAAAGAAGGGGAGGGAGAGATACTTCTGACAACACCACTGGCGTGCGTAACGTCACCCGGATATCCCGGCAACATTCGACGTAGTGGGTCCACTTCTGCTTCTTGTGGTCCGTAGATCCTCAGTCGCTCGTCTTACGTAGATCGTCACTTGCTCGTCTTCCGTAGATCCTCAGTCGCTCGTCTCCTTCTCTACATTTCCATCAATCACGTCTCGCCCCACTCACCCTCTCCCTGACCTTCATGTGCAAAGGCCCTACCTGAATGATGAAAAAGTCCTTGACATTCTCCTTGAAAGCCTCTGCGGCCTCGCTGTCCATCTCAAAGTCGAACCTCGTGACGAACCCAGCGAGGACCGAGCGTAATTCCATCCAAGCAAGTCCCTTGCCAACACATCCAGTCGACCCGTAGCCAAAGGGAGCATACGCAGAGAGATTGTGAGGCTGGTAGTCCTCCGGGTTGAGCCATCGTTCAGGGAGCCACTCCATTGGGCGTACAAAGTTGGACGGGTCCCGCTGAACGATTCCAATCGGAACACTGAGGCAGGCACCAGCTGGGACGACTCGATCTCCTGGCAGGCAGACATCCCGAGTCATTGAGCGTGGAGGCCCAGCAGGGATCACAGGCCAGAGACGCAAGGTCTCACGGATGACGGCGTGGAGCAATGGCGTCGCTTCCTCGCGAGCTAGGAGAGATGGGTCTTCGTTGTCGGGCTGAAAGACTTTAGCGAGCTCTTTGCGAAGGTCGGACAAGATGCGTGGGCTCTGCGACAGCTCTACAATCGCAAGACTGAGCACATTGCTGGTAGTGTCGGACCCAGCAATTGTGAGGAGATTAGCGTCCAACAACAGGTCCAACAATTTCGGCTTGGGACGTCGAGCCTTGGTATCATCAGACGACTCCTTTTCGCCAAGGAGATGGCCAAAGACGTCGAGATGGGCTTTGCCTGTCCCTGCACTCGTCTGACCTTGGTGCATTCTCCACTGGACTGCTCGGAGGAGCCAGGCTCGATACTCTCGCATGGGATTGTGAGTCGAGTAGTTGAAGATCATGGCCATGTAAGGGACAGCGCCTGCGGGAGCGATGTAGTGGAGGTTCTCGTGGATCGTCTTGACCATGATGCGGTTAGACTCCGAGTGAAGCAGGTCAAAGGAGCGACCCCAGCCCAGCTCGCCCATGAGGTCAAAGGCATACCAGCCGAGGTACTTGTTGACATCCAAGACGGCGTACTCGTTCCTGCAGGCGCGAGAGGTCCCAGAGAAAGCCGACTTGATGTCCGAGGTGACCAAATCCATGAGCTCTCTAGTCTTTTCGGCCACGGTGCTCTGATATTCTCGCAAGCTTGCCACACTGAAGGCTGGATCCCACTGGCGGCGACGGGCAGCATGTCCGGCTCGTGTGGGCTCACTTTGCAAGCTGTAGGAACCTGGTCCCAGTGAGACGACTGTAGCGGGCAAGGAGGTCAGGCGACGGGGTGGTGGTTCGACTTAGCACGGCCGGATCATCATCACTGTCATACCTCGCTCTACTCGACTCACCTTGGTAGAGAGGGCCCCTGACCGATGTCGCTCCATAGACGAGCGGCAAGAGCTTTCCATCATTGATGCTGACACAATTGGGTCCAATCCTGACCACGCAACCGTATTGCTGATGAAGACGATCGAGCACTTTTGCTCGCGTTCCAAAACGTTCCATGGGTACCCAGGCCCACATGGAAGTCTTGGCGCACCAGGGTCCGGGTAGGCGTCTTAAAGGGTGGAAAAAGTGTCTGTAGACGATGATGGAGGTTGAGAGGGTGGTGACGTAGGCGAACAGCTCAGTGACGGTCAGTGTGAGTGCTTGTATCCAGGTGAGCTCAGCCACAAGGTGGAAGAGCAAGGGAGATGTGCACAAGTAAAGGACGAGGGCAAAGGCGGCGTGGTGGCCGTAGGGCTCCTTGTACTGAACGGCGGCATGGGTGACAAGGGCGAGACATGGTGAGATCAAGGGACGGATCATCGTGGTAGGAGCAGGATGGGTGGTGTGGGGGGAGATGAGGGCGCTACACGATGAGGCGAGCTTGGTATATATCCTCATTCTTCCCCTTCGTCCGCTTCTGTAGATGCATGGTCGGAGAAGGGACGCACGCCCAAGAGGGCAGCCGTGCCTTGTGCCTGACCCCTTGTGCGTATACAGTACCCCGGCGTGATGCCCTTCAGAAGGTTTCAGCCACAAAGCTTGGAAGGACAGACTCATACTCCTCCCTTCACCATGATCTTGTGCCGACCAATCTCCCCCCCCCTTTGTGCCTGAAAATCCAAGATACGACAGCAATCGCTCAGGGCGGGTGGGCCCGGAATTCTAGAGATCCGAGGGCGGACGGAGCTCGACGATGGTCCTTCCGTTCCGATTGCCTTGTCACGCGCGCGAGGGCTGCCACCTCGGGAAGCCTCCCTCCCTCCCTTTGACTCTGCACGGCTCGTATCCATCTCCGGCAATCTGATCGATCTACGAAGCAGCCATGGTCCGATCCGTCACAAATGAGGAGGTAAGTAGGGCGGTAGGACAAGGCGGCGATGATACCACTGGTAGCGATGCTGACCAACTCCCCCTCCCCCTTCCAATGATCGCCCTCCCCTCCCCCCCTCGCAGTTCATCTCCCACCTCACCACCCTCTACAGCGATTCAGCCTCCTCTGGCTCCGTCTACCTCACCTCGAAGCGTCTCACCTATGCGCCTCTTCTAGCAGACCAAAAGGACGCTCAAGGAGACTCGTCCATGGCCTCTACCTCGAGCGCCAGCACCTCCTCCTACCCGCTCCTCTTCCGCCTGACAGACGGCAAGTCCACCCCGTCCAAGGTCGCCCTCTCCACCCAAGTCTCCGCCTCTGCCCTCGCTGGATTTCAAGAGATGCTCAGCTCGACATTGAGGACGTGTCTGAGTGGCTGTCTGAGGAAGAGGGATAAAGCAAAGGAGAGAAAGAGCGACAAGGTCGTTGCTGCAAGGAAGAAGAAGGATGAGGAGCTCGGAGGATGGAAGGGAGTGGCCAAGGTTGGCAAGAGTGAGTAGGAGGGGCATGTGTGTAGGAGGCAAGGTGAAGAGAGAGAATATGCTCACTCCTGTTACTCCTTCTTCCTCTCGTGTCTCTACAGAACGAGGAGCAGGTCATCGGCAACATCAGCGCGCTCAAAAGAGGGCAATGAAGCTGCGCAAGGAGGAAAAGGTCCAGGCGGCAAAGTCAAAGGCGTCAGGAGGGGCATCTTCAGGTGAAGGGGTTGCCGTGGCAAAGGCTGGAGGGGAGGGGACGTCAGCAGCTGGACAAGCACAACAACCAGCGGCAGCAGCAGCGAGTGGAGCAAGCAAGAAGAAGCCAAAGAAAAAGGGAGGAAAGAAGTAGAGGTGTAGAGCAGATGTAGAGGTGTAAAGCAGATGTAGAGGTGTAAAGCAGATGTAGAGGTATCAAGCAGGTGTAGAGGGTTTCGCTGGGCCGTCATGGAGATGCAGGCCTCTGAACCACCATTTCGATGCATCAGCAGTATCACAGAGTGAGCTGCGCACTGTATGAACATGCGCCGAGATGGGACAATGATGAAGCACACTGGTATGAGGAAGTAGACACAAGCACATTCGTAGACTATCTCCTTTGCCTGGCTTGCTCCTCAAGCGTGCCTTGTCCTGGGTCCCACCAAGTCTCCCTCATACCACGTAATGCCTCTCAGGTCTAGCCAAGCCTTGACCTCCTCCGTCAATCGTCCCTTGATCCCCTGCATACTGCTATCCCGGCTCACCAGCGGCTTCCTCTTCCTCGAATCTTTCCGCCTCGCCTTCTTCTGCTTCTTCGTAGGCGACCTGGAAGCAGCAGATTTGCGCTTAGCAGCACCGAGGGCCAGAGGCACATCCGAATCGTCCGACGCAGAACCACTCATCTCCTCCACCGTCTCTTCCTCTGCCTCTGCCTCGGCAAGGACAAAGTCCAGAGGGGTCCTCCCTGCCCCGGCACCTAGGAAAGCAGCCAGATCTCTCTGCACGAGCGACCAGATTTCCTCAAAGGGTATAGGCTCCATAAGGAGGATGCGCTGGTAGAGCTGTTCGTCTTGGGTGATGGAGCGACGGAGAATGGCGGAGTGATGCGGAGTGAGAAGGACGGGCTGTCCGGGTAATGGTAGCGAGCCGAGCTCTTCGTCTTGTGAGGGGTCTGATGTGACGGAGGAGGAAGGGGAGAGGAGGATGTGCATGCCGTCCTCTGCTGCTTCTTGCTGCTGAGCGAGTGAAATGATCAGATCCTCCTCCTCTGAAGCGTCACTCGTCGACTCAAGAACCGCGCTGCTTCTGCGCTCGAGCAGGGCATCCCACACTCTTCTCAAGGTAGCCATCAGTGCGGTCCGATCATTCGAAGAGCGGAATCCCCAAACGCGAACCTCTTCCTGCAGCTCCTCCTTGGGATAAGCGGATAGGGATGGGAGCGGCGCAGAGGAGCTTCCAGTAGCAGTAGGAGGAAGCGCGTCGATGTAGGATGCTAGAAGCGATGCGGGAATGCGGGACCTAGCTGCTGCCTTCTGGGTTGAGCTGGAAGATGGAGCACCAGGCCTTCCAATTGATTGGACTGTCTCTCTGGCCTTTCCCCTCTTGGTTGTGGTACCGTTCAACGTTGCGAGTGTGCCAGACTGGGCCGTCTTCGGCGAGGTCGATCCAGGCGGACTACTATCCCAAGCGTCGAGTTCATCAAGGATGGTCATCTTGGCAGTAGCGGCGGAGGAGAGGTGTCGTAATGAGCCCGGGACATGCCTCGTGAGCAGAGGAGGCAAGAACGCTATCGATGCAGCTCTTGAGAAGCATCTCGCTGCCACTCTCATGCCATTGGTCCAGCTGACAAAGGTGAGTAGAGTATCTCCCTAGCAGCTCACCACGTCTTTGCGGAAGGACTGGGATACCGGAATGAGGGAGGGGTCAAAGTGGAGTCGGACCGGAAGGGGCAACGCGGAAAGGGAGACAGACGCCCAGGCGGGATCCTGGCCCGGAGAGACACCAACTGACCAAAGGCGTATGGATCCTTCTAAGCATCACCCTTTGAGACGCCAGCTTACCTCCTCCAGCTCTTCTGCGACGCTTGCCTGCTTGTCAGGGCTTCTCATCACCTTCTCTGCCCGTAGGACTGCCGGCTGCGGAGCGACGATACAGGCGGCCGGCCTGCGCGATCAGTAGCCCTCATCTCCGTCTCCCACTACCAGCGCCTTCCCGAGACGAGCGACAATGGACGACGACGATGACTGGCAAGAGATGCCCGTCATTGCCAGTGGCAGCGCACCAGCTCATCGGCGCCGCGCTGGAGCTCGCTCCTCCGATGACGACGACGACGACGAGCGAGACTCCAATGATGAGCAGAACTCTCCATCGTCCTCGCGCTACGAGGCATATCACGCCGGGCCATCTTCGTCACGGGTGCCCATGACCGGAGCGCCTCGAGCCTTCAGTCCCACAAGAAGAGGCACAGGTCATCAAAGTACTTCTCAAGGAGCATACCTCCCGAATGCTACTGGCAAGTCTCTCAAGCTCAACGATGCTCGGGGCTACGACTGGAGAGCAAAACCCACCGGCGCTCCGGGAATGCACTCTTCCCGGCGAGCAGATGAGAACGATAGCAGGAGCGGCCCGCAACGGATAGACCAAGACGATGACGACAACAACAACAACGAAGACGACTCGGAAGAAGAGTCGGACGATGAAAAGGGAAAAGGATATACGCAGCTCCGCCTCGATGAAGACGTAGAAGGCGATCAGCTGCACGACGCTACCTCGTACCTCTTCGGAGACTCTGCCTTATCGGCAGCCAAGGACGAATCGTCGATCGGATACTCGCATCAGAGCGAGTCTACAGCGACGCCACTGAGCCAGATGATGACTACAAAGTCGCTGCTGAGTGAGCCGCAGAAGATAGCCTACGTAGGCCTGTGCGCCCTCAAGGCCAAGGAAATGGTAAGGGCGATGACTCGGGTGCCTGGCGCTGCCAAGGACCTCAAGGAGAGTATCAGAAGCATAGAGGAGTGGGAAGTCAAGGTCATGGCTAGGCTGTTCCAACACATGGACATCGATGCAAGTGGTGAGTTGAACATTGTAAGAGCGTAAATGGGAATAGAACCAAGGCACACAGATAAGGGGACACGAGAAGATGAAACCACTAGATACACACCACAAAGGGCTATACTTGACAGGAACTTCTCGCCTAGCTGCGGGGAGATCCAATGCGAGCTGCTCAACCAAAAAGAACGGGTAGCTGAATCGGAGTGGAGGCGCCGCACGTGAGCTTCGAGAAAGGGACTTGTTGATGCTGATCTACGACCTCGTACCCCTCTGACAGAGCAAGCCATGATCAAGTCACTAGGCGACCACGGCGTATTGGCGTCCGACTTGGCCCCGAGTCTCGTCACAACACAGCAAATAGAGAACCCCGACTATGATCCGATAGCCGCTCAGGAAAAGGAAGAAAAGGAAGCTCACGACAAGGAGCAGGCTGAACTCCACAGAGAGGAGCAGGAGGCCGACGATCAAGAGCACACCGAGCCTCAGCCACAGCCCGCGGATGAGGTTGCTGAATCGGATTCCAGCGTAGACGGCAGTACGCAGAGTGTGCCGGGGTCCCCCAGAGACAACGATTCAGGCTCACCCACTCTGGGTGAAGGGTCAACCGGCACTCAGTCCCCCGCGGAAATGTTCACGCCTCGGGCTGAGACCGATCAGGAGCTGCCTGATGTCAATCAGCCTTCCGTCACCAAAGACGTGAACGACACCGAACCACTTGCCGCTGCACCGCTTCGAGCCGATCCCAACACCGCAGCGCAAGCCGAAGCTCTTGATGCGAATGTTGCTGCAACACCAGCACAGCCTTCGACGTTTGGCCTGACTGCAGAACCTCAATCCGTTCAGCCTCTGCCCTCTGCTCTGCCCGGAGTGACGACTGAGCTCTCCACTTCGGACACACACATCACACTCGACCTCCGGTGGACAATTCTCTGCGATTTGTTCCTCGTAATGACGGCCGACTCGGTGTACGATGCTCGATCACGAGTGCTCCTGGAGAGAGTGGCCGAGCAGGTGGGTCTCAGCTGGATGGACGTCACCAAATTCGAAAAGCGTGTGACCGACGCTCTAGAAATCGAAGAGGGCGTGGAGAAGCTCAAGGACAAGAGCGCCATCGCCCGACGCGAGGCCGAAGCCTCGAAGAAGAAGTGGGCAATGATCGGTCTAGCCACCGTAGGTGGTGGCCTGGTCATTGGTCTGTCGGCTGGACTCGCTGCTCCCTTGGTGGGGGCTGGTCTGGCAGGCTTTCTGGGCACTGTCGGCATCGGTGGTACGACGTCGTTCCTAGGTGGAGTGGGAGGCGCCGCCCTCATTACTACCACTGGCGCCGTTGGAGGTGCTGCCGTGGGGGGTCGAGGTATGACAAGACGAACGCAATCCGTCAAGACGTTTGCCTTCAAGCCCATCCACAATAACAAGAGGGTGAATTGCATCGTCACGGTGCCCGGCTTCATGAATGGTGACCAAGATGACGTCAGACTACCCTTCAGCGTAATCGACAGTATCATGGGAGACGTGTTCAGTGTGCTCTGGGAGCCGGAGATGATGAAGGAGATGGGTAACGCCATTTACATCCTCTGGAACGAGACATTGGTCATGGGTGTGCAGCAAGTCTTGGCTGCAACCATTGCAGGAGGGTTACTAGGGGCCTTGGCCTGGCCTCTATGGCTGTCGAAGCTCGGCTACCTCATCGACAATCCTTGGTCCAATGCTACCACTCGAGCAGAAGCGGCGGGCAAGATTCTGGCAGACATCTTGGCACATCGGCAATTGGGAGTTCGACCGATTACGTTGGTTGGATTCTCGCTGGGCGCTAGAGCAATCTTTTACGCCTTGCATGAGCTACACAAGAAGAAGGCATATGGTGTGGTACAGAATGTCTACATTTTCGGTGCCCCCGTCACCGCCAGTGACAAGACCTGGAAAGAAGTCCGGAGCGTCGTATCTGGCAGGTTCGTCAACGGCTTCTCCCGCACCGACTGGATTCTAGGCTACCTCTTCCGTGCTACCTCTGGTGGTCTTCGCTCGATTGCAGGTCTGCATCCAGTGGAGCGGGTCCCCGACATTGAGAATGTCGATGTGACAACGTCCGTGCCTGGCCATCTGCAGTATCGCGCCTTCATGCCGCTGGTCATGAGCGAGGTGGGCTTCAAGGTCACACAGGACTGGTTCGACGAACCAGAAGATCTGAGCAAGATCCCCGACCGTCAGATGGTCCTGGACGATCTTGCTGAGCAAGAAGAAGAGATGAAGAGCGTCAATACCAAGACGGGTGGCTTTGGGCGCATCTTCAGACGGAACAAGGGGACTAGCGATGGATCCGCTCCTGGTACGCCTACTGCCGACGCGTCCAGACCTGGAACGCCAGCGAAAGCACCCACGACCGTTGCTGGTGGTATTGTTGTCCCCAAGAGAGAAGCTGGGACAGGCAGGGAAGAATACGATGAAGGCGATGCGGATGCGGACGATGAAGACGATATGCCACCGAGAGAGGAAGCCGCTAGTGCGAGTGCAGAAGCCCCGCTTCCGCCAAGCGAGCCTGCAGAGGCTGCTGCCACACCGGCCGAAACTACACTTACGCCCCCTGAGGCTGCTGCAACACCTGCAGAGGATCGACCTGCCACGCCCGAGGTAGAATTGCCAGCCAACCGCTCTGCTCACGTCGACACGGATGCCATCCTTGCGGAATTGCGCGAAAGCGGCATAGAAGTCAGGGAACTGCAAAGTTCTCTCCCGGCCTTGTCGCTGGCCTCAGCGCCTTCCTCGCCAGCCGTCAAGGATTCCTCCTTCACCACCAACAGTGCCGATATGGCTACCAACAATGAGCAAGCTGCGAGCGTGGCACCGCTGGCTACCCCTGTCATCCGCGAACCACCTCCTCGGCCATCGCTAAGAAGCAGCATGTCTTCGATCTTTGGCTCGCGCAAAGCCTCGAGCAAAGCACAGACAAGCTCGCAAGCATCATCGAGGGTTGCCACGCCCACTCTGGGCTCGAGAGCCGCGCCTAGCCCTGCACCGGCTGCTGTGGAGATGGAAAAGCCATCCTTGAGTCTGCCTGGAGGTGTGTATGCACAAGGCAGCGCGGCAGCAGCGGCGGCCTCGTCCTCCGCTCGCCACGAGCAGCTGCACCGTCAAGACAGCAACCCGGGCTGGGGAGACTCACCTTCCGAGGCCAGCGCAGCCGAAGCGAGCAATTCTGTGCATGGCGCTGACAGAGGATGGGCAAAGCCGTTCAACTCTTCTGCTGCCTTTGAACGAGACCTGCCTCTGCAGCCACCTGGCTATGCACCCCCTTCAGACGTCAACCTATCCTTTGCAAGCGACTTTGATGACGGGGACGAGGCACCTGGGTCAGAGCAGACTACGGCGGACTCCACCCTTGGCGCTCGCAGCTACGGCCTTTCTGCAGAAGCAGCTCGTGAGCTCGCGCGGCAATTTGGCGCGGGTACAAGTGTCGGCAACGGCGGCGGTACGAGTGGCTCAGCAACCAAGGAGACGTACCCGTCGAGTGACTTTGATGCAGGTGGTTGGGGAGCTCCGCAATCCTTTGCAGGTACCAGCACGGGGGCATCGCCGTACGCTACTGGTGCTGGCAAGTCCAGCAATGCTGCATCGCTGTCTAGTGCGGCCTTCGGTGGCGGGTGGGGTGCGTCACCTGGGGACGAGCAGGTCCCAAGTACTGCGGACATGTCAAGGGAAGGCTCTTTACCGCGGCCATTGGACAGCTTGTATGTTGGCAGTGGACGTGCCAAGGAGGAGGATGTGGATACAGCTGCTGCAAAGGTCAGAACACCGATGACCTTCCAGGAGGCTTCGGAGAACCCCTGGGGATAGTGGAGCGTCACCACGGGCGCGGCCGCGTCATTATCTGTAGTCCTGCATCGATGTCGTCTTAGTGCGAGTGCTGTAATCTATCTCCCTGCTACTGTACTTTTGACCACCTTGCAGTACTATCGCGTGCTCAAGGGTTGTGCTACAGACTAAAGGATCATTCGCCATCTATAAGAACTGAGTCGAGAATACAAGTAGGATCTACAGTAGGGGACCCGAACAAGAGTATGTGGCCGCTTCTCCTGCACAGCCAGGCGAGGGGCGTGCGTCCCTCTCAGTACTTTGAGAAAAAGTCTCTCAGATCGCAGACCATTTCAACGGGCCTCTCCTCGCAAGCAAAATGTCCTCCCTTTTCATGCTCCTTATGCCAAACCACATTCGCTGTGCCCTTGACCCACTCCAGCGGCATTGGGATGAGCTCAAAGGGGAAATCAGAGTAGCCCGTGGGCTGGGAGATGAAAAACTCCCGACGGCCCGCCCACTCGAGTTGACCTCCTGGAGGACGATTGCGGTACGGCCAGATGGAGCGGGCCATAGTTGAGGTGGTGAACCAGAGGGTGAGGATCAAGGCGATTTCTTGTGGCGTAGGGTCGGCGCTGCTCGAGGGAGAGGGGTTGGTGAAGAGAGGCAAGGAGACGAGGTCAGGATCGTCAGATGCAGTGAAAATATGCTCTGAGTCCTGGGATACTTACTCTGTCCATGCGAGATACTTTTCTCCGATCCAAGCAAGGAGGGCGCTAGGACTGGAGTGCATAATCTCGCCCAGGGTACCAGGCCTGGTTCGGTGGAAGTTGGAATAAGCAGACCCAGACGTCTGGAACTCCAGGCCCCTGGCGACTTTTTGCGCATCCTTTTCGGAGAGCTTGTGAGGAAGACCCAGAATATTACTGATGTGCTCTGGCAGGTGTGTCGGGTTGCCACTGGTTGCAAAGTGTCCTGCGGAGACTTTGCGAGGTAGGGAGGCGATGGTGTCGACGAGTGAGGATTTGGACGAAGCGAAATCGACGAGCGTCTTGGGCAGAAGCGAAGGCTGGAGGCGAGGTGGTGGAGATGGCAAGAAGTTAAAGTGGCAGGACAGGACGTTGTTTTTGTGTCGTGCGGCCATCTGTGAAGAGCAAAAGGGTGGACAATCACACGTCAGCGCATCAGGGTCTTGCGTTGCAGAACGACTCCATATTCCACTCACCTCTCGACCGACAAATGTGCCCCAGTCGGTGCCTTGCAACGAGTAACCGCCCTTGCCTTCGCTAGTCTTGCCGAAGCCGAGATCGACCATCAGTTGGTCCAACAAATCGGCCATGTCTGCCACCAAGAGGTCGTCGTCAGGTCCGGTGAAGCGATTGGTACTCTTGCCCGTCGCCTCATCGTAATCGACAGTGGGGGAGCCACTCCACAGATATCCTGGGTGTGACGGCAGGATGCAGTCAAAAGCGGGCGTGCTCAGCGGTACGTCTACGCCCGGGTTTGCGAGCGACTGCGCTACATTGAGGTGCTCAAAGCAAGTCGATGGCCATCCCGAGATGAAGATCAGGGGAATGACTCTCCGCTGAGCACGCGTTGATGCCGAGGGCGAGACGCGGACAAAGTGCAGCCCTGCTTGGGTATTGTAGACGTCCGAAGCCGTCAGCAGATCGGGCAAAGGATAGAGAAAGTGCTGAAGAGAGGAGATTTCCTTCCAGTCACTTGCCCATGTGGGAGTCTGGCTGCTGCCATTGTTCGATGCGGTGAGGTACTCTAGCCAAGACTTTCGCAGATGGAGGAACTTCTCGTGCGTCAAACCAAAGCGAGAGAAGTTGGTGCCTTCAAGTAACGTGGGCAGAGGGAACTTTTCTTCGCGACTGATCTCATGCTTCAAGCAGGAGATGAGGTCATCAATTTGCCGCTTCGAAATGGTAGGAGCGAAGGGTTGGGCGGCCGACGATGGCGCGAATGAACCCTTTTCACCATCGTTACTGGTGAGGGCAGCAGTGTTGACCGGCAGGCCTGTCACAGGAGAGATGGGCAAATCGGTCGAGTCAGCAGAGCCCGCGAGGGGACTCTTGCCGATGACCTTCCAGAAGTCGTCTGTGTGTAGGGCTCGATCGAGGAAACGAGGTGGGAGCTGCTCTGGTGTGGAAGCAAAAGCCCTGGGCAAGGTCTTGACTTGGTACTCTGCCTGGAATTCTTTGACCCATCCTGCGTAGTCGGTCCTGGCGCGACTGGGCAGCTCGCTTGCCAGCTTCCACCAATCATAAGTCTTGCCATCTGTTACGATCCACCGTTTGCCCCACACGCCATCGCTGCTGTTGAGCTGGCTGTAGACGCCCACTACGGCCTGGGCTACGTCTTTGCCGTGGATGAGATGCAGAGAAGTCTTTTCGCGCAGCTTTTCCCGAGTGTCGGCCACCTTGGGCAGCCAATTGAGCGGGTGACGAGAGGAGCCTCCATAGAGGCCGGCGAGGTGCAAGACTGTGACCTGCGCCTTGAGAGTAGATAGCAGACGGGCCTCGGAGGCTGAACGTGGGGATGGGGTATTGAGCGGCGAGGTCGAGGTATGTATGCCAGCTGCGGAAGTGGTGGTGAGCCCAAGAGGGCAGATGTCGTCAGTTTCTCGCGAGCTCTCCAAGGTGACAATCATCTTTCGCCTCCCCCTCACACTTACCTCCCCATGCGCCGGTGGAGCTGAGTATGCACCACTTTGTCTTGCTATCGATTCCCCGTTCGTGGAGCACAGCCTCGTAGTCCACTGCGAGCTCCCTTGCAGCGCCTTCATCCTTGAGTGCCATGACCACCACCACCAGCTTGGCACTGGGGAGTGCCCTGACTGCCTTTCTCCAGCTCAGCCGTGACTCTCCGCCATTGGGACAGGTCCACTTGATGGGCCGCTTGGAGATGGGCAGCGAGTCGTCCTTGACACCGGAGCGATTGGTATAGGCGAATGAGATGTCCTGAGCCTGTAGCTCGGGCAAGAGGAAGGCGCCGGTCCAGCCAGATCCCAGCAAGAGGACATCTACCTCTGTCGAGGATGGGTCGGAAGTGGTGGAGAGGGAGAGGGAGTGGACGGAAGGTGGGCGCGTAGAAGCGCCAGAGGAAGGGATGCGGGACATGGTCAAGGGACCAAGGCTGCGGGTGTGGGTATGAGTGAGTTGTTGTGACCCCCTTGGTGATAGTGCAGTGGTGACTGTAGGGTAATATGGTCTTGGAGGGAGTAGAGTCAGCCAAGCATCCTCTGCTGCGCCAATCGAGTCCTTCGCTGATCTCCCCCGTGTTGCGTGTGAATTGGCGCCTGTGCTTGTCCTGCCTCCACATCCCTCGTTGGCGCTGCCCCGCCCAGCGTTCGATTCCCCGCGTGGTCGTGGGTGGACAGACGCGCGCGCACGCGAAGCACAGACGAGCAACAATTCCCAAAACGAGGCGCCAAGACAGGATGTTCCGATGGACAGGACCAACTCGATACCAACCACCACGTCCTCGCCTTTGTTCACTTCACCGTCGCCACCATGCCACCAAAAGGTACGTAGGCAGCACAGCTACATGTCGTATTGAGTTCACGCACCGAGTAGCTGTGTTGTACTCACATTCTCTTTTTGCTCTCCCTTTTCCCCTCCAGCCAATGGCAGTCTCAAACGACAAGCCTCGACTCGTGCCGCGGCTTCGTCCTCTTCGACAACGACGACGACCAATGGCGGTGGTCCCAGGGCAAAGGTACCACGCACCTCTGTACCACCAACAGCAGCGCGAGCCACCACGCCTCAGCCTCGCGCAACTCGAGCAGCCTCTGCTTTGCCTGGTACACCTTCGAGGCGAAGAGCGGGACCACCCCTCTATACTCCCAAGAAGGGAATCAACCCTCTGCCTCTGCCCCTCAGACCCATCACACAGCAAGACGTCAACAGCAGCTTTCCCGTAAATGGTCCCCCCGTCACTCGCGAGGATGCACCTCCCGCCCCTTCTGCGGACATCCTGCTTCGACAGCTCTTCGTCTTTGGCAATGGAGACATGGGCCAGCACGGACTAGGCACAGACGTCATCGATGAGATCAAGAGGCCTCGGAAGCACGTATGGGTAGACGGCAAGAACGATGCTGGAGCATTGGGCAAAGGCGGCATCGAAGCCATTGCCGCTGGAGGCATGCACACACTCGCAATAGACTCAAATGGAAAGCTCTGGAGTTGGGGAATCAATGACAATGCAGCCCTGGGCAGATTGACCGATCGAGAGGAAGACGTCGAGACGGAAGTGTTTGAGACGGAGCCCATGCCCGTAGAGGGATTGGGCCCAGAGGGTAGGGGAATCCTCTCTGGAAGCAAGCAACTAGGAGGAGGCAAAGAGGGCGAGGTTCAGAAGTTCAGAGCAACCAGAATTGCGGCAGGAGACAGTGTGTCGGTCGCATTGAGCGACGATGGACAGGTTCGCGTATGGGGGTCTTTCAGGGTGAGCATAGCGGAGGTAAATGGGGTTGGTTGAGCATCATTACTCACCCTTTTCGACTGCCCCACTCAACCCTCCAACAGTCCAACGATGGACTTCTCGGCTTCGATGGCCAAGTGGGCTCGTCAAAGACTCAGTTTGTGCCAGTGGCCCTGCCCGCCTTGCTCCCTTACTCCTTTTCCCAAATCACCTGTGGTGACGATCACATCCTCGCTCTCGCTACGACCGGCCAAGTCTTCTCGTGGGGCAACGGTCAGCAGCTGCAGCTCGGTCGTCGCATCATTGAGCGACGCAAGATCAACGGTCTGAACCCCGAAAAGGTTGGACTCAAGGACGTCGTCCTGATTGGCAGTGGAGCTTATCACTCCTTTGCCGTTGACAAAAAGGGCGACGTCTATGGTTGGGGCCTTAATTCCCTCCGACAAGTGGGCATCGAAACAGACGAAGACACAATTCCCACACCTCGCCTCATTCCGTCCCTCAGCCCTTCGAAGCTGAGCCCAACAGGAGACGTCAGGGTCGTGGCCATTACCGCAGGGCAGCATCATTCGCTCTTCCTCCTCTCCGATGGCCGAGTCTTTGGCTGTGGCAGATGCGATGGATGCGAACTCGGTCTCGCAGAAGATCACCCGTCCAAGGTAGAGGTCAAGACGATGAGGGAAGAGTGGAGGGCAAAGAGGACCGAGGAGCTCAAGACTGAAATGCAAGCATGGGAACAGAGGATGAAGCTCAAGCGCGAAGCCAATGGCGGCGATGCAGCAAAGGGCATGGGAGATGCCGTCTCTTCAGACGACCTCCCGCCGACCATGGGTCCTCCTCCCGATGAGTTCGTTCCCCAGCCGGTCCACGTTCCCTTCCCAGGTAACGTCAAGATTGCATCTGTTTCCGCTGGCGCAAGGTTCAACCTTGCTCTAGACACCAACGGCAAGCTCTACTCTTGGGGTTTCGGAAACCAGAGTCAGCTGGGATTGGGAGATGAGGAGAGCGCAGAGGTGCCCACGGAGGTCAAGAGCAAGCAGTGGAAGGGCTACAAGGGTGTCATGTGCGGCGCTGGTGGTCAACACGCCGCCGTCATTGCCGTGCTGGACCCAAAGGCGGAAGGAAGCTGAGCAAGTCTTGTCGGGAAGGAGCAATGAAAGATGCATACTGGGGTCGTCCCTGAGCTAGAGACAAGAACGTACTGTGCGGACCCATCAGATCATCCCTAATGGTCCTCTGTACGGCCTTCGTTCGTCAATCAAAAGACGTACAACGATTCCCAAGCGCTACTTTCGCGCACTGAATTCCTGCCGACCTCGTTCGTATCGTGTTCGTGCAGTGTGCTTCTTGAGGTCTTGCGATGAGGCGCCACGTTCATCAACAGCGTCTGGCCTGCGACTCCCTTGCGCATGACATTTGATCAGAACGATCACATCGCCTCATGAGGTCCGGTCATGAAGGCAACGATGTACAGAGTTGCATTACAGGGAAAGATGCATTACAATGCTCCAATGCTGCAGGAGGGAATCCGACCCTCTATGCTGCCGTGGGCGTTCCTGTTGTCCTCTCGATTCTAGGCGTCGGTGCCAGTGCCCCTTTTCGTGTCCATGTACCCATTGTCGTCAGTGTCTCAGTGCTCGCCTTGACGACTCTCGAAAGGTAAGTATAGCAAAACGATTCGGCATGCAGTAAAAAGCTGCTCAGCTTTCCGAGAGACCCTCCTCATCTGCAACGACTTGCGATCTGACTTCTTGCCCTCTTCCTGGCCTGATGACATTGGGCGATCATCCTTCTTTCCGGTAGGAAAGACGAAGCATGCCGTTGTGCTCGATTGTGTTCTTGTTCGTGGGCCTTGTGTGCGGACCTTTCGCTCTGCCTCGATGTGGCTGGAGCCGATCTGTGTTCAATGGCTACTGGAAGCTTTGCATCAGCTGCCACAACTTCAGAGTTCAGACCAGAGTCCCTGTCTGATCGATGGAAGGGGGAAGATGTGCGAGGTTGGACAAGCCTGCGACGGTTTGCTTGGTGTCTCTACCTCTACCTTCGCCGTGATCGGAAAGACTACGAGCTGTTGCTCGCGGCGTAGTGTGGGAAGCGTGAAGGCAATTGAGATAAGTCACAGGAGGGTGGGGCGGAATGGACCACGGAGTCCGTACCCTCTGCCACGTGCTCCATGCCGCACCCGGCAAGGACTCCGCCACTGAACGGTTGGATCCGATGTCAACGGGTCTGGACCGAACGCCCATGCGACCCTCAAAAGGCAGTAATCCAATGTAAAGATGATGGCCCATGGCTTACACCACCGCTGTCTTCGAACAGGAATGGTGTCACAATCGAAACCGGTTCCCTTTTGGCCATCTCAGCATACTCTCCTTGATTCACTCTCAGCAGCTCCACCGCGATCATCGGCGCGCAGGCAGGGCTCCGAGTAGCTTTACATTGTACGTCAAGAGTGATCAAGAGAAAGGGTCATTCAGGAGACAGACTTCGATGATCGGCAGCATCGATCTGTTGAGCGGTCAGGTCTTATGTCTCAGACCAACGCGCTGGCATCAAGACGCGGCAGCACCACACTGATACATCGGTTGATCATCAGATTTCCGACGGACGTGCGTCAGAGGCACGCTTTGACGTATTCAACACTGAAGAAAAGAGGAGTGCTCTGGTCAAGGTACACCTGCCAGCGGGAAAGAATCGAATGGGAAGGGAAAAGGCCCGAATCTCCTTGACGCTTGGTGGCCCATCCTTTTACGAGGCTCTAGCCAGATTGATTACAAGACCTTTCCAAACTCTGGCGAGTTGAGGTATGCTCTCAGCGATTCGTGCATGCCACTGCGCAGAAACTGGTAAAGGCAAACAGCTTCAGAGTATTGTTTCGCCAACAACGAGACCCTCTAAAACTTGGCACTCACCTTTGTCTGTTCCGTCTCGAGGGTTAGCGACGTCTCACACATGTCCAGCAGTCGATCTGTCTCGTTTCGGTCCAAAGTCCTTCGCATATCAACAGGGAAGTTGGGGGCAAAAGCCTGCCTGAGAGAGCTCTGCGTCATGTAGGGCGTCAAAAGAGTCCTCCAGATCTGCTTCACTTGCGGTCTCTTGGAAGGAAATCTTCGCAGCGATTTCAGAAGTTCAATGATTTGCAGATGGGCGAGTAGCCCAAAGTACTCGAGCTGTGTCCTTTTGGATAGACCAGTTTCCCCTTCGTATTGGCCCATCATTTGGTCGCTCGAGTGCCTGGTTCGTCAGATCAAAAGTTGCGTCAGTCTTAATCGTCTTTGCTCAAGGTACACAAGACTCAAAGACCTTACCAGAACAGGATCGCACTGTTGGGAAACTTGCCCAGAGGAATCGACGCAGCATCTACAGTTTTGTCTGCCCACCCAAGAGTTTTGCCCTCCCTTGCGATCTGCTCTTCAAGCTTGTTAAAGACTGTACAGAAGTCGATGTAACTGGGACGTTTGATGGTCTCACGCTCCAGCTGGGCAGCAAAGTGCGGGGCTGGCAAAGAAGAGGAGGAAGCAACAGCGTTGCCGACTGACGCACGAGAGGCTCTGGCGTTGTCTGCCTTGGCTTTGTCGGCCTTGGCCTTCTTCGCCTTCGAAATTCTCAGCAGTGTTGCCATCTCTTGGTCCTCGCGTTTCTGCTTCTTTGAAGCTTTTCGCTTGCGTTGTGTAGATGGAGTCGGAGACACCGAGCTGGACGGGTGATAATCGTCCGAGGACCAGATTTCGGAACACATGCCTGGAGGGGTTTCGGGAAAGACTTGACTGTCCTCTCCATCGTTACTGCGAGCCGAGTCATACTCCTCGCTGTCGGAAATCTGCCGTGCTTTGCCTAGATTTCGTCTGGGACGGGGGCTTGATTCGTGTTCTTCGTCTTGCTGGTCCCATTCTTCTTGCTGTCCCCATTCTTCTTGCTCTCCCCTTTCTTCTTCCTGTCTGCCTTCTTCCGGCTGTCTGGTTTCTTCAGGGTGTATGCCTTCTGCTGCCGGTTCCTTTTCCCCATTGTCTTGCTCGTGCTCTCCCGCATCTTCTTCTTGCGCTTGAGGAGAATCGCGCGCAGGTACTGTGGGCGTGGCTGCTGAACGAGGGACGGCCCTTGGGTTGACTGATCGAGTCAGGAAGATATTGACATCATCCTGACTCTGTTCTGGAGGGAAAACCAGTCTCAGACCAGGAGCGAGGGGACGTGAAGAAGGCACAGCAGCCTCAGAAGTGGCTTGAGAGGTTGCGATGTCAGGAGACACCACAAAGTCGAGCCGTTCTGTCGCCTCTCCCGGTGGGAGGAAGACATTGACATGCCGCATTAGCCCTGGAGGGGGCATGACAATCTCGACTCTGCCATGGCCAGGCATATACCCTTCGGGCAGTATCAACCCCACCTGTCGGCCGAAAGGTGGAGGATTGCTCATAATCTGAGTGCGATGCGCAATTGGGTATGGTGAGGAAGCAACAAAGCCGGATATTGACTTGTTGCCACGCGTCAATGGCTCAGTCCTGAGCCGCGCCCCGCAGTGTTGCTGCCGCGTCTTCTGCGAGCTTGCCTTCGGGCGCACGAGAGCAGTCAGGACTAGAAGGTGCTTGACGCCCAACGGGAGCAAGCGCAACGTTGCTTCGACAGAGCATAGGGAGACGCCATCGCTGTGGTCACTCGCCATCCTTGATCGTTTGCCAGGAGGTCATCGTTGTCGATTAGACTCTACCTGGTTTGTTTCACTCGGTGCATTCGCAGGCCGACTGCCTCCTCGATTCAGACCTCCTCCGAATATCAAAGCACATCTCTCCCACCTTGTGCCCCCAACGTTGACTCCCTCGACTGCCATGCCCTACCTCTCCTCGCTGCGATAGTGATCCACTCTGGCTCTTTCACGTTCAGCTATCTGCAACGTTCAACGCCCCCCTCCCTCTTCCACCACTTCAGAGCGGCATACTATGCTTGGTGAAGACACCATCTTAAGGACTCCCAGCGGCCCCCGTACTGTCGGATCTCTTGCGACTACCGATGTCATCTACGACGATGACAATCAAGAAGTGGAAGTAGTCGTGAGCCCTCCGCTGCAGATGGACAGTCCGAGCCGCATCTCATTCTATCCCTGGCCACAGTCTGGAGCAAGAGCAGTAGGAGCCCGACTCTTGTCGTATACAGTATCGCAAGATCACGCGCTGCACCTCATCGCCTCCAACGATGTCAATCCAATGCTGACGGACAATCCCAACGGCAAGCCACGTGTTGTCTGGACCACACGATGTCAGCCATATCAAGACTTGGCACAGCAAGTCGGTCAGGAACTTAGCTCCCCCATGGTGTCTCCCCCCTCGTCTCCCACACCCGGAGCCCCTCGTCGCATGCCCACTCGTACGGCACGCTCACAAACAACGGTGGACCCTGCAACTTCGTCAGACCCCGAGAGCGACAGGTCCTTCCATCCGTCTCAAGCTCTCAGCGATCCGTCCCAAGAGCTGAGCTCTGAACCAATGCACAATCACCCATTGACGCCTCATGAGTCTTTGGAGAAAGCGCATCGGAAATTCAGAAGGGACCTTTGCCTCTGCCGCTCGATTCGTAGGACCGGCTTTCTCTGCTCGACGATGGAAGAGGCTGAGCATGTCAAGGAAATGCTTCGTGACCTTCGTGTGGGTCCAACCATGGACACTAACATCGTGCAGGCCTACGACGTTGTCAGCATCACTGCCCAAGAGTGGCACGAGGCACAGCATCAGACACTTCGCCCTGGAGGCTGGATCACGAACCTCAAAATGACAAGGTATTCCTACCAAATGCTGCCAGCCGGAGACGATCGAGATGACCATCTTCCGGTCGATCCCTATTTTGTTGGCCTCTGGTTTGGGGATGGAGGCCACAGGACTCCAACCATTACTGTGAGTGAGCGGGATACTCAAATCATTGAGAGACTACATCGGCTATGCAACAGGCTCAACGACAGTCGACCAGGATGGGCAGCGCCTCTTCAGGTCAAGTTTCGAAGAAAGAAGTTTCAAGAAGACAGCATTATCAAGGAGAATTTTCAGGTGTGGGATTGCGCGATCACGAGTACGGCTTTCAACCGCGACCGACGTTGGTGGAATCCCATTGTGACTGGTCTCCGTCAGTTGGGAGTGTACGCCATGCACAAGACCACCGGCGTCCCTGACCAATACCTAAATGGAAGTGAGCGGACAAGGGCCTCTGTCCTGGCCGGGCTCATCGATTCAGATGGAAGTTGGCATGGGTCCGGCTACATATTCTCGCAGAGTGACGCTCACTTGCCCGTCGTGAACAGCTTCAGGAGCTTGGCGTTGGGGCTAGGCATCCGAGCGCATGAGGTTGTACACTATATGTCACCTGCCCCAGGGAACAAGAACAGGCTGCTGCCGCAATGCAGGATCACGATAGGGGGGCCGAACATCCACAAGTTACAACCCTTCCTGGCACTGCCAAGGAAGAAACAACCACCTCCAAGACGCCAGAATGACTGTGATCTGCGAACAATCAAGGTAGAGCAGGTGGATCAGCACAGTCCTCCTCTCCTGGGACGTGCCATTCGCGCTCGTGCTCCCGCAGACATCCGGGGCATGCTGGTCAGGAGGCAGGTCATCAGAGGTCAACTGGAGGACGGATCGATCGTTGTGGTCTGATGGAATTGTAGCTGTTCGGGTGGTCGCTGATGGCAATGACAATAGTTTTCCTTGTCAGGTGCCGGCGCTGGACCTCACCGACTGCCTATGGACGAAGGGCCGTCACTAATGTGCGTAACGATCAGGTCATCATTGCGCGTTGTTTGATTGCTTGGATGTACCCTGCACCTCTCTCAATCTTGACCACATCACTCCTGCTACCGCCGCTGTTCATACTGAAAGCAAGGCAACCTTCTCCGATTCGAAGTCCATCTGTACCGCTCAGCTCTTGATAGGCGAAGGCCTGTGCACTTTTGATCATCTTTGATCCCGGCCTTCAGTATGAAACCTTCTCTCTCATCCCTCTCGCGGATGAAGCGTGGGTACTCCAAGGTCCCCCTCAACCTCGTCCTGAGCACCTGACTCTTCACCTTTGAGCACACCGTCAAGGTGATAAGCTCTGGCATCCCAAGCGTGCATTGCCCTCTCAACAGCAGAAGAAGACAAGATTCGACGCCCCGAGTATCACCGCGCACACCGCTTCTTTACACGTAACGTAAACTTCGCTATATCTTATTGTGTTGCGAATGGAGACACGGCGCCATTTATGGGTCACAATGCCTGGCTGCGCTGGTCGGCTGTCCAAGAGGTTGCAGCGGCTGATCCTGACGACGGCATCAAGAAGATCTGGGCAGAATGGACGGTATCGGAGGACTTCGAGATGTCCATGCGCCTCTTGATTGCAGGCTACATTACCCGCTGGGCTACATACTCCAAAAACGGCTACCTCGAAGGCGTCTCTCTCACGTGTCAAGACGAGCTCAACAGGTGGCAAAAGTATGCTTTCGGTGTCTCTGAGCTCCTCTTTCACCCGCTCCACCAATGGGTCTATAAGGGTCCTATCACCCCTCTGTGGCGAAGATACATATGGGCGAAGCAGATCCCACTCCACGCCAAGATGGGTTGCTTCTCATACATCTTCTCATACTACGCCATTGCATCTGCCTTCCCGCTTACCATCGCTCTGACCCTCGCGCAAGCTTGGGCAGCTCCTGTGCTTGATCAGGCCTTCTTGGAACCCTTTCAAGTTTGGGTCGCTGTCGTTGTCATCTTCTGCGGTCTAGGTAACTTTGGCTATATGGCTGCCAAGTTCCGAGCCCGGACGCAGTCCTTCCAGCCTATCCTCAAGGATCACATAAAGTGGGCGTTCTTCATGATCACGTTCTTTGGCGGCATTTCCTATCACGTCATGACAGCTCTGTTCGCACACCTCGTGTGCTACAACATGACTTGGGGATCCACACTCAAAGACCTAGAAGACTCCAACTTCTTCAAAGAGATTCCAGCAATCCTCAAGCACAATTGGCAGTTGCTCATCCTCTGCTTCACCGTACTTGCTGGAACGGGCGTCATATTCAGCGACCTCCTCCCCATTGCCTGGCAAGGACATGGGGGCTGGTTTGTCTGGTGGACTCCTGTGCTCCTCTCCGGAGGCCATATCCTCTACCACTTCGTTCTCAATCCCCAGCTTTTACGCTTTTCTTTCTGACGAACGACGTCCCTTCTTCTGAAGGATGTACAGCGACGTCACTTCATCGCCTCCCGGACTCGGCTTCCTTGCTCCTCGTCACGACTGTCATCTTAGATCCCTCATGTCCCGCCTTCTTCTGACAATGCCATAGAGTGCCCCGTGCTACTTCAGATTGTTCGCAGACGTGATAGCTCCTGCAATTGACCCGACGTGGAGAGTGCCAAGCAGATTCTTCTCTTTGATGGCGACTCAGGGAAGACTAGCACAGGGCGGGAAAATCCGACGCGTCAAGCGAAGCATACTGCTTCATTGCAATGTGTCGCTGTAAAGACAAAGGACTGGTTGACCACAGCATAACACCAAAAAGGATGAAGGCTATGAGAATGGACGAATCAAAGTCGATGCGAGAGACAGTAATTGACAATCCGCCAGACGCAGAGTGCAACCGACGGTGCGACAGTGCACACCATGTTGGCGGACTCGGAGACCGCCTTTAATATGACGCAGCCTTTTGTCGCTGCCGGGTCCAAAAACCCGCCTTCTCTGACCGGTTACCCTGGTGTGATCTGGCATGCGCAATGCTGACATAGTTGGGTGACCTTTGAATTTCCAAGTCGCAAAGGACCTCTAGACGGCATCGACAATGGAAGTAGACGGGAGTCCAGACACCGGGTGAATGCGGATTCTCGTCGCCAGGAGTCCGCGGCTGAATTTGACGAGATCGGACCACAACAGAGCCGAACAAGCCATTCAAGGTTCTGTAGCCCCCGGCACATACTCAATGCGCGGCAGTTCAACGTGATTAGGACCCGCAATTACAGAAGGGGTCACTTGAGGGATGCTCGCGAGCGATCGTGGGGGACAGACCCCCCTGGCTGCTCTCGTGCCTTGTGAGCAGATGGCCCAAGAGACCAGGTCGAGATACACGGCGCTGAATAATGAGAAATTGGTCGAAACCTACACGCAGATGTGAAGCCAGGCGTGGATCACTGATCATATTCACAGAAATCTATGGAATGTCCCGCAGTGACTCGCTCGATGTGGGATTGGGACGGCCGTGCCCCGTCAGGGGTGTACTTCTTCTCGTCATTCGAGCTGGTATGACCATCAGTGACAAAAGAGGATCCGAGTGGAGCTTCCAAGTCCTTGCCCCAAAGTATACGCCGTACAAGATCATGCCGCGATAGACCGCAGCTACCTGTATACAGCGGAGGACGAGCCGATAGGGCACACTGGCGAAGATGATATGCCATGCAATGCGACCTTCGGGCCGCTGATGCAAATGAAAGCTGTTGAAAGCCAACGCTGCTAGGAGGCCGATGCCGCTATTGATCGCTATGATCTTGCCGGTCAACGTCGCGTTGTAATAAAGCGTGCACGGAAGCATGAATGGCAGCACCAGCATGAACAGCGTTGCGAGTACGTCTTGCAGACCGAGAACTTTGGCAACAGGCTCTCTCCAGCCAAGGTTCCAGGATGTGAGGAGCCACCATATCTGAGGTCCGAGAGCATAGCAGTGCATGAAGGCCCATCGGGTATAGCGCTGTTTGAAGACGGTCATCTCACCATATCCGCCTCGTATGCCCGCAGCGCTTTCTAAGTCTGATTTCCTAGAAACGTCGGCGCCAGCGACGAGTGTCTTGCTAGTAGACCACAAAAATGCCCATATGGTCCACAATCCATCCGCTCTGGGTCCAAAAAGGTAAGGAGGCGTCTCTGTCGGCACATGGAGCGCACTTGTAAAGTCCACATAATGTCCGCTTTCGCGACACTTTAGTCCGAAGAAGAGGTCCTCGCTGATTTTGAAGCCGGGATGGACTCTAAAGAGATCCGCCAATGTCTGGCGTCTCCAGAGGATGATGGCACCGTGAGGAAAAGTAGCACTGCCCCACTTAGCGCCGAAGCAATGTCGCAATCCACTCAGTCGATACTCAAGATCTTGGAGCTGCTGGATGGCGGTCCCGCAAGACTTATGTGTCCCAACCGAGCGAATTGTGTAGCCAACGCATCCCACCTTCGCATCCCGAAACCGTTTGGTCGCTAGAGTCAAGTTCTCGGGGAGCTCAACATCATCGTCGATGACCATCACATAGTCAAAAGCTGCGATCGAAAGGTGATGAACACCCACAAACTCTGCCCCGATCTTTGAGCCTACGGGAACGAAAATGTAGTTGACGCCGAAGAGAGCAGCCACGTCCGGCGTGCCGTCGGTCGCTTTCTCGGTGTTGCCATTATCTAGAATGAAGATGCTAGAAGCGCGGAAATGGCGCAAAGCTGCGCGTATCGTGTTGGGCAAAGACTTTTCAGCTTTGTAGCATGGGATGAGTAGAGCAGTGTTGTGCTCGAGGTTGCTCTCATGAGGACAGCGTGTCACCTTCGCCGCCAAGGGGTCCACATCTGCAGCTATTGCCCGTGCCGGCGGTTCGAAGCGCCCCAGGACGATCGGGAATCCTACCCAGATGGCGTTGATGATCGAGAATATTAGGTAGCCGACAGGCGCGGTGGCCTGGCGAAAGTGATTCCTGGTCACAAGGATAAGGATTACTGATCGTCAGCGACGCTATTGTAAGCCAGAAGGGAAGTTTGTACCTCACCAAAGCAGGGGAAGAACGCCATACCACACGGGTCTTCCAATGAGGCAAAAGTAAATCATTGCCAGCAACATGCCGTAGTAGAGCAGTCTGACCAAGCGAGGGCGTCGCTTGGAAGACCTGAGAGTCACCTTGTTCTCCATAAGCCGGTGGCAGGGCACAACGTTATTGCACATTCGAATAGTCGTGTGGTCAGCTCGCTGGTGCTTGCAATTGGATTCTGCACTTGTAAGCCTACAGCTCTGCTCAGGTTGTGCACACAAATGGCTATAAGACTGAACCCAGAGGTCTTGTGTCGTTTCGAAAGAGGTGAGGCCCGAAGTGAACGTTGTGTCTGAGCTCATCTTTACAGCTTGGGGTATGGAAAGGTCCGGCCAAAGCGCCCGGGGAGAGATGCTCAAGTCGCTAGGCTTTTGCTTGAGCATGACTTCCCTCCAGTGCCGCGGTGACTGTGCAGCCTCCCTGATGACTTCGGAAGGCCTTCTCATCGCAGTACTACGCAAGAATTTGAGTTGAGTCGTGGGGGCCTTCCTCTTGTATGCTGTGAGGATGAAGTGGTGAAAGAATGCAGCCGCGACAAGCACTTCACCTTCAGACAGCCGTATTTACACAAGTACCAGTCTCGTCTGCGTTGACCGCCAACGTGTGTGCGGTCTGTCGTCATATTCGGATTCCATACTACAAAGGGCTCAAGTGCAGGAGGGCAATGAAAGCGTTGGCCTCCTGGCTGACAAGGTAAGGCTGTATGGGCCGCTGCGACCCGTGAAGTGCGGCCTGTGAAGGTATTCGCACTCCGCCGTGATTCCGATGACCGCCCGTCCCCCAGGGCGGTCACAGCCCATGCAGTACGTCCGTGCACGAGCGTCATATGGCGAGGAATGGGCCTACCTTTCGGCAGCCAGATGGCGTTCACATACGGCTTGCGTCGTGATACATAAGTGAGAATCCTGTTTCATTGCACTGTGGAAGTACTTCATTCCAAAGTATGGACAAATTCAGGCCACATGTGAATCCAGAGGTCAGCTCGCTTGGGTCCAACTTTTCGCACAAAGAAGGTCGGTCTTGAGCTCTTGTACGTTTTAGCATGAGGGCCAAAAAGTCTTCTGGCAATAAGCGAGTTCTGACTCCGACGGAAATAGGGTCAAGAGCTAGCGCCTCCGGCGGTAACGCTTAGCCAAGTCACTACCATAGGGCTTTGTCGCCCTCTTTCAGGGCTCTTGTGCAGCATTGGAAGCTTCGCAACTAGCACCGAAAAGCGGACACTGGGATAGGCGTGACGAGTCGTTCCAAAAGCACTGGAGCGAATGGGTCTTGTCTGCAATGCGCTCGGTCATTCTACCTCAACACTGAGGAGCACCAGCGTGTCCGGCTATCGTACCTGCTGAATTGCATCAGTACCTGATCGTGGGTAGTGCGGCGGAAGTGCCTTGGCGGGGATTCAGACGTGGATTGCGCTGCCAAAGATCTGCTTATAATAGACTACACGATGCAGATGCAACGGCTCGATGCTTCCACCATCCTACATCCTCGTACCCGGCAGCACTCGTGCGCTATCACCTTCCGAGTCTATTAACTTGAGAATTGCTCTCTCAAGACCGGGACATCGACGAGAGCATGCTCAGCGCTTCTAGTACACCATCTAGCGCGGTAGACCACACCGAGTCTGACTGCAGACTAGACACTTTCAATTTCTGTTCAATGGCGTCATGTCAGCGTAGCGATGACTTTGCCGAGAAGCATACTGCCTGCCTTCGGACTGAATCTGTCGCATCGGCGCATGAGCTCAACAGTCTGCCGCCAATGCAAAGACTGCCATCACCGTCAGCTCACTGGCATACTTGTCTTCCTGAGGTCGCGGTGAGTGGAAAACCACCGACCGTATCCGACTTGCGCTGAGCTTGACACGCTTACGTCTCCGTAACCAAATGGATCTTTGCCGCCTTCCAGCGAGGTCATCGAACTGCTGAATGTCTTGTCGTTTTGATAGTAGGTGCAGGTTTTGTGGGGGAACATCTCATCGATTGCTTCTCTCAGGCTTTTCTTACATTTGCTTTGGACCACAACCCGCACCGGTGCTCCCACCTCCGCGCTCGCTACGCGCGCAACGCAAACGTCCACATCATTTCGCACGTTGATGAGGAACAACGATCGAAAGAATTTGATCTATGCCTCATCTCTGTGCCGACCCTACTATTGGCAGATCAAGTATCGGTTGATACCCAGGACATCGTCAGGGCCGTTCGAGATGTCGGCATCCATGCACGTCGTGGCTCCGCCGTGGTGATCGAGTCGAGCGTCAAGGTCGGGACCAGCCGTCAGCTCTTGGAACCTCTGCGAAAGCGGGGAGTCTACGTCGGGTATTCTCCCGAGCGGGTTGATCCTGGACGAACCTACCCGATATTTCGCGACATCCCCAAGCTCGTCGCTGGTATTGACCAGGAATCCCTGGATCAGATCAATAAGTTCTACCAGCGTGTCTTTACAACGACCGTACCTGTACGCTCTTTGGAAACAGCAGAGATGACTAAGCTCTTTGAGAATTGTCAACGGCTGCTGTTGATCAGCTACGTCAATGAGATTGCGGACACCTGTGCCGAGCTAGATATCGACATACATGATGTCTGTGAGGCAGCCAGAACCAAACCATTCGGGTATGTGCCGTTCTTCCCTTCACTGGGGGCTGGCGGGCACTGCATTCCCGTCAATCCATGGTACCTCTTGGCGGACGGCCACAATCTGCCCACGCTTCGACAAGCCGCCCTATCGAATCAGGAACGCCCTTTGCAAAAGGCCAGAGAGATCTTCCAGCTGGCAACGGAAGCAACAGATGAACATCAGCCCTGCATTGAGCCCAAACTCCCGAGGATCCTTGTCTATGGCATTGGCTTCAAAAAAGGTTCTTCGTCTTTGGCATATTCATCAGCCGCACTACTGGCAGACGAGCTCACCTCGATGGGCGCTTGTGTCAAATACTTTGACGAGGCAGTCAACACTGGGCGCTGGCCATCGCTGCGCCGTGCCGACTTGCATGCTCAAGTGACGCGCCCGGATGGCAGTTCCTGCCAATTGCTAGACGCTGAATACGACATTGTGGTCGTGACTCAGTCTCCGGATGCAAGAGACCGAGGGCCGTTACGAGGACTCGAACGCTGCCGTGTCATATACTTCGCTCCTCGATGAACAGCCGCTTCATTGTTCCTTCATGACGAAACCCGAAAGTCTCTTTTGCCGACCGTAGCTTTGCAAGATCACCCCGTCTGTTGTCGCGCACTGTTCCGCCTCTCGCGGGCCGCACAATGGACGCCCGAAATCAGAGTGACATCGACTCGTGCGTCACGCTTCATACTGTATACAGTACAAGTGAGGTGG
Organism: Microstroma glucosiphilum; assembly: GCF_003144135.1. Taxonomy (NCBI): domain Eukaryota; kingdom Fungi; phylum Basidiomycota; class Exobasidiomycetes; order Microstromatales; family Microstromataceae; genus Microstroma; species Microstroma glucosiphilum. The sequence goes on along the minus strand of NW_020289932.1, from coordinate 10,616 downwards.
ATTCGATATTGTGACAAAGCTGATAAGACGATTCTGATTCTGGCAGCGTCGGTCTCGTGTGATGGTGATGGTTATCACGGGTTGTAGTTGTACAGTAGGTGGTTGTAGTGGTAGCAGTCCTAGAGTAAGCTCCGAGTACTATTTGTCGTCTTGAACCAAATAGCAGGCAGAGTAGCTGTAAGGACGAGGAGGGGCTTGGGCTGGAACCTGGAGAGCAAAGTGTACGGCAGGTAATCAGCTGGGATGTACTACTATAGGATGATCAGTCTTACTAGTAGAAGCTGGTGGTCGAGGATGATGTAGAGGAGGAGGTAGCGGCGGAGAAGTGGGTGTGTATTGCTCTGAAGAAAGAAAGGAAAGTACAAAGTGGGGGATGCCCGGGGGGCTTCTTATATAGGTCTTCATCTGGGGATTGGATCACGAGAATGAATGAGTCTTGTGAGAGTGAATGAGAGTGATTGAGAGTGATTGAGAGTGATTGAGAGTGATTGAGAGTGATTGAGAGTGATTGAGAGTGAATCATTCTCAACGAGAGTGAACGAGAGTGAATCATTCTCAACGAGAGTGAACGAGAGTGAATCATTCTCAATGAGAGTGACTGAGAGTGAATCATTCTTAATGAGACAGACTGAGAGTGAATCATTCTCAATGAGAGTGTTTGAGAGTGAGCGAGACTTGCGGAGGGTCGGAGTCTGCACGCTCGGCACATCGTTTGCAGCGCTCAGCACGGACTGCAGGGAGGTCGTGAGGAAGCGAGACCTATACGGCTGGAATCCTCTCTTTGAGCATATTCCAGGATACCAGTGTCGCTGGCGGAGGAGGCGTCTTGACGCTGTGGCAGGGCGCCTAAGATTTGTGCGCGTAGAAATGGGCATATCTTGGCACATCATTTGAGACGGCCAGTACGCGCCGTGGGGAAGACCAATCGTCGATCTGAAAGCAGCACTGTGTAGCCCCTTCTGGTTATATTCTATGCTTCGAATTTGACTCTGATTGGGTTTGTCCTGGCCAAGTACCGGGACGCGCCGTCAAGCCACTCCTTTAAGCTCAGTGCACACACACAGGCACAAGCGCGCTCAGGCGCGCACGCGGGCAGGCAGGGTGGAATGGCGGCTCCATTACATCTCGTTTCGCCTTTTACTGTATGGAAAGACAAAGGCGACAGCAGTACTCCGCGTTGCACTCGACTACGTCGATTTGCACTAGCGGTGACTGTTACTGTTACCCCCTTTGCGCTCAAACGAGTCAAGTTTGCACAGTGTGCGTGATTTTGCAGCTGCAGTGAGTAGTTTAATCACGCGATTGCGTGAAAATTACTCCCTGTGCGTACTTTTGCGCAGCAAATGAGTGAGTATTGCAGCCAATAGCGTTAGACTCACTCCAGTGACATGGAATCCTCAGAAGCAGCTGTGCTATGGCTCTGCTGCAACTATTCCACCTCATTTTTACTGCTTTTGCTGCCTTCCTGCTCTCTTTCGCTCCAATTTTCCATGTCGCTTGTTTACAGTGTATCTGCATCATGTTGAATGCCCAAATCCTCCGAGAATTGAGCAGCCTCTGTTCATCTGATTGACTCTGCCATGAAAAGACGCATATTCTGCTTTGTGATGTTGTCCAATCTATTTGTGATGAGATTCGCAAGCGTTCCCTGCGTGTTTAACCACATAGCCTTTCATCAATCCAAGACATCAATTGCAAAAGTTGATGTCAGGTGTATAAGGGGGCTGAAAGATAAATGTGTGGCCGGCATCCTTATACAGTACTTCCTGTAAGAGTTGCTTCATATCCGTTCGCTGCATTGAATAGCTGCATGATCCATGACAATCTGATGTGAAAAGTCCACTTTAGAGAGTCAATGACGCACAAGTGACTCAAAGACTGCTGCATCCGTTGATTCAAAGTGCTGCTGGTGTGCAGTCTCTTGTTCTTGACAGAAACGGCGAGAATGAGCGTCAAGTTTGCCCCCTGGCTTGGCTTTGTTGCAATTGCTCGGTTGCCTTGCTCGCCCCAGCTGTATTGCCTTGCAGTCGCTGGATGATGAAAGCCAGACTCGTCAATATTGAGTGTTGCACAGTATCAATTGTGAGGAGACAGAGCCATTATGCGCATCATGCCTGCCATCTTTGCTTAGTTGCAAGGTACTGTAGTTACTGTACTCCTTTCGTCACTCAATTCTAGCCAGCTCCAGCCAACCTTAGCCGGGTTGCTCAAATTCTTGCCATGACAAACATATTCTGGCAGCATGCATGTCCAATTCTGGCAGGCCTGCTATAGTGCCCTATCTCTGCTAGAGTGTGACTTGGTTTCAAACCCCAGATGGCTAAAGTCCGGGGCAGGTTGCCAGACTTTGCAGAAGCCTGCCACTTTGGATCTCACTTGGCTAGAATTGAGTGACAAAAGGAGTACGCGCCGGTAGATCTCTCTGCACTCGTTCAAGTCTGAACGTGACTTTAGATGCTATAGCGCGCTGCAGAGTTGAGACAGAGACAGTGCCAATGCCGAAATGGCGTGAGAGAAGGTCATTTCGAGCGTCTTTGAGTGTAGACAGTGGCCGACGGAGCCAGTACTGCTGGACGTGACTTACATGGTCGCTGTTTAGCTTGGTGCGGCTTGTGGCGCCTCAAGAGGTCCTCGAAAGCGGTCAACAACGGAGGAGACTGTAGAGATTGGCAGACCTTCATCCTGGACGATGCGCTTGAACGTGGACCTGCTGTTGGGCCTCATTTGTACAGTTTTCTCGCGGCGTTCATCAACGAAACAGTGCGTACAGTATCGTACAGTATTCCAGAAGGCTGCGAATCTGCACTACACAGCTTTTGCACCGACTGTATGGGCACACTTCCCTACTCTCTGAGAAACTTTGCAACCAGCGTGTGATACTGTACAGTCCAGTACACTACAGTAGTATATTACGTGTTTGAGCAATTACGCAAATCCCACTGTACTGTAGTTGAGTGGCCAACGTCAAGATCTGACAGCACTGCAATTTTTCTCGAACAGTGAGCAGGATTCAGCCATGCTCTGTACCTTTAAAAGAAGCCAGGCTACAGTAGGCCTCTTCCCAGGGGCACTTTCAATGGAGCATACAAGACTACACTAGTATCTGACAATGGCTACACTACTGTACAATTGAGGGGTGCGCGTCTACTGGAGCGGCAAACAGCTCCAGTACAGTACACTGGCGGAAGCTCACGTCACTCAACAATGCCGCAAATGCCACGCCTCAACAAGCGACATACAGTAGGTCGAAGTCCGACACTCTGCAGACACAACCCAGAAGCGGCTTGAACGACTTCTCCAGGGCAGAAGTGGGACCCGTACAGTACTACAGTATACAGTACTGTATGTTACACATGCAGTGAGCCTGATCCAATTTTCGGGAGGTCGGCTTACCTGTTGCCCAAAGGTCAGTGCGAGCAAAGTTCAGTGCGATACTGTAGTGTGGCCGTAGAGTCTTTTGTTTGCAGCTGCAGCTTTAAGTTGTGAAGCACGTAACTCTGTCGGCTGCAAAGCTAAAGACTCGACGACCCAGATACTGTACAGTACTCGAGGTCCTCAGAGGGTGAGAGATTGCTCACAACGGTGCTCGGCGCATGGGTCTTGTCAATGACGAAGAGTCCGACAGAGCACCTGCTGTTCGAAATGTTAGACCACAACTAGTCTGTACAGTACATGGTCATCAATCAACTGTCCTACAATCAAGACCTGACATCGACTTGGAGGAGGCAGCACCAATCATCTCCGAGATACTCAGCAGAGTCCCACGTTACTGTATCTTCGCATCTGTCTCGGAACGAAATATTACTATAGATCGCTCGTGACATTAACCATACTTACTGTACAGTAATGAAACACAAGAGTATGTCAAGATAAGTGGGCTCGACTAATCTGATCCAAGAGGGCAAGGCATCGTCAGTCCGAATCCGAGTCTCCAGCGTTGTGTAGTACATGGTGTGAGATAAGCTTGCATTGGCCCAGCTCCTTATGATGTACAGTTCAGACGAGATGTATTCGGACGAGGAGTCGGCATTGTCACTTTGGGCATCGGGCGACTGACACCAGCACTCAGCACTCTATGATGACCAGCACATCTCCAGCCCCGATTATGCTGTGTTGTGTACCGTATCCATGATGGTGCTTCTAGCTAGCATCAGAGGAAAGCGGCACTGTCATTGTATCGTCGTGCTGCGCGCATCGTCATAGGCCAGATTATGGTCGGTCCGGACGGCTGGATTCGTAGGAAGCCAGCTGTTCGAGGCTGTCTTTGGAATCGGCGTACATCCGAACAAGCGCCGCCCTCGAAATCGCAGTCGCTCTTGCGCAACAATCGACAGCCACAGCTTCCGGATCAGAGCTTGTTTGCCAGACTACGGCGACTCGCATCCTGTCACGGCGGCCTCACGAGAACTATGGACAGCTACACTCATACTCCAGAGACCGTGTGCTCCAGCTGGCCGCTTGGCATTTGCTCGCAGCCCCGGCACCTGTGCCATGAGCGAACTCAACAGGAGACAACGATCTCCAGCAGCGGCATCGAATGGCGGCGCAATGGTAGAGTGTAAGCCGTGCGCCGCAACCACAGGGATGACAGAGCGTGGACCCGTTGACTGCACAGTGACCCTCGCAGACGTGGGTATGACCGTTTTGGGCTGTCAAAGCATTTTACTGACGCAGTATATCATCCTGGACACACCCGTCGTCCTGACTTGCTGTGATAGAGGCACCTGACTTAGGGAAACGTTTTTCAATGCAGAACAGGGCTGCGACATCGATGTACTGTAGCGGTAATCATGACATTCATGAGGATGTGCGCGACCACTGTCGGGCGGAAGAGCCTCAGGCTTCGAGCGCACCAGTCGATGTGGCGCAAGATCAGGGACCCCAAAGTTCGCTACATTGATCAGTCAAGACTGCCGGCAATATCGGCGTGCAAACGATATTGGAAAGTTGCTCCTCCCTTTCCTGACAGAATCCTGATCACGAGTCTGCGCCATGCGGAGGCTGGGAGAACTATGTAGCGCAAGCGCCGGGATGATGATGATAGTGTAGCAGCCGAATACTGAAGTGTGAGCTGTAAGAGCCACTCTGTCAGCTGCGTGATAGCGTCTGGTGCGGCTGCCGCTAGCAGGTCCGATAGTAGTCCCTTGTCGTATCGTAGCAGCTGTTCGCCGATAACTGAAAATGCCCCACCGAGCGACTACAGTAGCTAGGTACCGCTATGAGCGATGCCAAAGAATTGCTGCGCTCTCTAAGCGAGAGAAGTTGCTAATCACGTTTGAGTAGGAGGTGAAGATTCGGACGCCTCTTGCTCCTGGGATTGCAGCTGCCGAGACGGCCAGGACAAACATTGCGGGGCAGCAAGGGACTAGTGAGTACTGCTGAGCATGACAGGTCAAGTCTGATCGCCGCAATGGTGTTGCTGTTTCCTTGGCCCTGGCACGATAGCACTGTCAGTCGTTGGTCGCTGAGCGCGGCCAGTGTGGGGTAGACGCGAGATAGCCGAGGTGGAAATGACCGATGGCCGCGTCCGGGCTCCGATGCATGAGTGCGGAAGGGATGCCCGGTGACTCAGCCGTGACTTGCTGAGCGAATTCAGGGGAAGCGGAAAGAGGTGGTGTGGCCACAGGAAGCGTGCGCACGATCATCTTCTTTCTGTACTCATCATCCATTCAGTCAGTGAACATCGCCGTATCTCGGAGGTACGAAGATGGCTTCTTCAGGCCTCGAGAAGGAGCGGCCTGGCCAAGCCACCTTCACACGCAGATCCTCTTCATCTCCCATCTACTTCTACCTCTTTTCTTTCTCTGGAGCATTTCATTGGCGGTCGTTCTATTTGCATCCTCTCGTACAATGGGTGCTGGCCTTCATGATCTCTCTCACAGCCGCGGCGGCCATACCCGGCCTCGACTTGATTTACGGCATCTGGACTCAGGATATCACAGCTGCTGGAGCCTCTTCTCAGTCCATACGTGACGCGTCAAATCGAGCAGGATATATCATGTTTGCCGTTGGATGCTCTCAGCTCTTGCTCTTTTGGATGTCAATGTACCTCTTCATGCTATCCAGTGAAGAGCTGACCAATCGAGTACGGGTGGTTTATGTCTCGTCGGTCCTGGCAAAGAACACTTCGTATTTCGCAGATCATGGGCCAGGCGAGCTGTCCAGCAGGATAGGCACGGATATAGAGGCTGTCCGCGTGGGGCTCGGTGAGAAGATGGCATACGTCGGCCAGTCATTGGGCATCATGGTTGCATCGACTATACTGGGCTTTGTTAGGTCAGCAAGCGTCGCGGGAGTCCTCTTCCCCATCATTCCTCTTGTGTTGGGACTCTTCACACTTTTGGGGATCGCTTCGGAAAAGATTTCATCTCCAGCATCTATCCTAGACGGGCAGGTCGCCACCTATATGGAGCAATTATTGACCGCACCCCGCATTGTACATGCCTTTGACGCAACGCAAACATTGCTACGCAAGCTGGACAGGGCCTTCCTGACCCCTCTTTCAAAGTGGAATAGACGTAGAGCAATGATCCGTGCGGTAGAGCTCTCGGCAGTCTACGTTATCCTGCTGTGGCTCTACGGCGCCTTTTTCGCGTGGGGTGCTCATCAGATCTCCGGCGGCAGCACGACAGTAGGCCCAGCGATCACAGCATTCTGGAGCTTTGTCAACGTCTTTTTCTCCTTGGCTAATCTCGTGCCACATCTCGGCTCGATCATGCAAGCCTTTGCCTCGCTCAAAGCCCTGCGTCACACGATTGAAGAGATTCCAGCAATCGATGCGAGGGATGCAAGCGGCATCCGCATCGCAGACGATGCAGGACGCGCCCCTAGCTTCCGATTTGAAGACGTCACTTACGCATACCCGTCTCGGCCCAGGGTGGCCGCTCTCGACCGAATCAATCTCGAAATCGAAGCCAACAAGGTTACAGCTTTCGTGGGCGCCAGCGGTTCCGGCAAATCAACGATGATGGCTCTGCTGCTCCGGGAGTTTGATCCCGAGCCCCGACTTTTGGGTCAGAGCGGTAAGGCAGGTACGTCGAGTGAGGGGCACTTGGACGTCGAGAAGAAGGCGGACCTGATATGCAATCGCGGCCGCGTCTTTTATGCTGGACATGATCTAAGGGATCTCAACGTCGAAAGCTACAGGTCAGAGATTGGTATCATCTCTCAACATCTGCAGTTGTTTACTGGCAGCGTGCTCGACAATGTCTCTGTCGGCTTGACTCAAGCGCAGTCCGAGATCATTACTGGTGAAGCTCTACGAGTCCGAGCAAAGGCAGCTCTTGTCAAGGCGCAGGCCTGGAACTTTGTGTCAGAGCTGCCTTCTGGCATGGACACTCAGCTCAAGGGGGGCCATTCCAACATGCTCTCTGGCGGACAGAGACAAAGGCTCGCGCTAGCTCGAGGTGAGTAGCAGAACACACGCTGCGTTGCTCGCACTCCCTGTGTTGTATTGACACTTTCGCTGACACGTTTCCCCTACATCGTCTTTGCTGATCAGCTCTCATCCGCGAACCTACAGTGCTCTTCTTGGACGAAGCTACCTCAGCGCTCGACTCCAACACGGAGGAGCAGATCCGGATAGCGCTAGAGGCAGAGCAAGAAATGAGGAGTATGACCTGCTGCATCATAGCTCATCGTTTGAGCACAATTCGCCATGCCGACAAGATCGTAGTCTTCGCTGGAGGCAAGATCGTCGATCAGGGCACGCATGAGCAATTGATGCAGACAGGGCGACGGGATGATACGTACCGGCGGATGGTGATGAGAACTCCCAACAGTCAAGGTCAAGAGGAGGGAACATTTCCCAGCAACGATGAGAATGAGTTGTCTTGCACCTCTTCGCTGCCAAAGGAACGGCCCGGCTCACAGTCTTCCGATACCAGCAAAGCCTCATCCGACCTTGCGGCGATCGGTACCTCGATGGCTGAAGACGGTATGACCCAAAGTGCCAAACCTGTTGCACGCGACGCAATTTCAACGCCCTTGGCCCCTGCACTGCCAGTCTTGACCAAGGGCGCTTGGAAGCAGCTCTGGTCAAAGAGCGCGGACCGGCGCTTGGCTTTGGCAGTGGGCACGATTGCAACCTCCCTCGGAGCCGCCGTCTTTCCAGTGTCCGGCTATGTGACGGGAGAAGGCATAGCCGCGATTTCTTCTTCGGACCTATCATCTGTACGGACGAGAGGATACTTCTGGGCCCTCATCTTCCTTGCCCTCGGCTTTGCTGCCCTGCTCCTGTATACGATGCAAGGATACTTCATCGACGAAGCCTCGTCCTACATATGTACTGTGCTGAAGCGGGATAGTCTAGAGTCCATCCTCGGTCAGAGTATGACTTATTTCGATCTGGCCTCTGCGGCGGAAGAGAAAGCCAATGAACAAGATGACTCGGTGACAGGGAGCGCTGCGAATCTATCTCAGCACCCCAGCAACATTTCAACTGGGATCTCAGTCGCTTTCGGGCAATCCATTCTCTGTCTGGGAAATGTACTTGCGTCGTTTGGTATTGGACTGGGCCTTTCGTGGCAATTGACGTTGGTTGCCTTTGCGCCTCTCTTATTGATACCGCCTCTCAGCTACGCCACGATCACTCGCCTCCAAGGCGCAGAGAAGCACTACACGCACAGGGCAGAGAGATGCTCCACGTATCTGTCCGAGCAGATTGATGGCATCCGGACTGTGATAGCATTGGGTCGTCAGCGCTCGGTCCTCGCCACTTTCGAAGAGAAAGCAAAAGTGAAAGACCGCGTCGCTAGTCGACGGTCCCTGCTTTTGGGCACGCTTGCCTTTGCAGCTGGTCAGAGCTTCATGCTCATTCCAGCTGGTCTGATCTTCTGGTACTCTGGAAGATTGCTCGCCCAAGGGGACATTGGGACAGCTGCAATCTTTGGCGTCTTCGAGGTCCAGATCATTTCCGGATTCGCAATGGCGCGCTTTGTGTCACTTGTCCCTGACATCGCCAGAGCAGCTGCGTCCAGCCGAGTGGTTTTTGGTTGGTTGTCCATGGCGAGGCAAGAAGGGGCTATCAACAGCCGTGAAGCTGTTGTCGCAGAAGACTCCTTTAAGATTGGTGACATTGGCTTCGAGGACGTGATTCTGCACTATCCACAGCGACCAGAATACCCTGCACTGAGGGGCGTCACATTGACGATCAAAAGGGGCAGCACAATCGCACTTGTGGGCACATCGGGAAGCGGCAAGTCGACGCTCTTGTCTTTGCTTTCGGGTTTCTACGAGCCCACATCGGGGCGTGTTCTGCTCGATGGGAAGGATCTGAGGGCTCTTGATGTGAGGAAAGTGCGCAGTCGGTGTGCTCTTGTCTCGCAAGACGCAGTGCTGTTCCAAGGTACGGTGGCCGAGAACATCGCTCTTGGCGCTGTTCGGCCGGAGCAAGCGTCAATCGAGAGCATCCGCTTTGCATGCGAGCAAGCCGGGGTTTTGGACTTTGTGCAGAGCCTTCCAGAAGGCTTCGACAGTGAGATCGGATTGAAAGGACTGGAGCTCAGCGGTGGACAACGACAGAGGCTGTGCATTGCTGTGAGTATTAGGTTCAGACGTCTACTGCTGGTCACTCACTTCTATCCGATATACTGATCTGTCCTCTGCCCTCATACAAACACAGCGGGCCCTCATTCGCTCTCCCGAGGTGCTACTGCTAGACGAGACTACCTCGGCGCTGGACGCAGAGAGCGAGGCCGTTGTCCAGGCTTCCCTCGATCGAGCATCCGAAGGGAGAACCACCATCTTGGTTGCTCATCGTCTATCTACCGTTCGGAATGCCGACTGCATCTACGTCTTCGAAGATGGTAGAGTGGTAGAGTCGGGAACTCATCAGGAACTTTTGCGGGCCAAGGGAAGGTATTTAGAGGTGAGTCAGCCTCCTTCTGGCTGCTCAGAGATGCCTGCGCCAATAGAATGTGTACTGACCTTGTCACTCATCGTCACTTGCCACAACAGCTCATCGAGGCACAATTGTAAATTATTCACGATTCCATCCAGAGCTTGAAGCGTACTGTTGACGAAAATGTGCAGGAAGACGTCTGCAAAATAGTGTCTCACCCACTGCAATCTCATATGCTCCTTTCCCCACCATCCGCGCATCGGAGCGGAAACAAGGCTTGGGCGAGTTGAGCTATGTGCGGCACGGCCGTGAAGTGTTCTGAGAGCACGCCACCACTGGTGTAGGGGTCTGCTGTGACAGATCATTTTACGGCAACTCGAGGCATAGCCCCTCTAGCTAGATATGTGATCGAGTCCACTACGACATCTCCACTGACGATCCTTGTATGAGGCATTTTCGGCTTGACCGCCTTGATAATCTAGCGGAGGCCTTACATGTCACTCGGTGGAGCATCAGCTGCCGCTTCTCACAGCGTCGCTCGTTCTTTGGTGGCGCTGAGGATCGCCTCACAGCGAGCATCGTTATGGCGGAAGGCTCTGGCCAGTGTGGTCTCCTTTCTGTCTCTTCTTTCCTTCTTGTGGTGTTCTGCTTTGTAGTGCAATCCTTCTTCTCTGTGCGTCTCCCCCTCCTGCTGCTGGTCAGCGGTTGTGTAGCGAGGGGGTGGTAAGCCAGTGGTTTGTCCTTCTCCTCTGTGCGTCTCCTGGTCCCCCTCCTG